>NW_015390327.1:38835-58215 GCF_001527695.2 Protobothrops mucrosquamatus | reverse complement strand
TGAACTATGGTGCTGGAGAAGACTCCTGCGAGTCCCCTGGACTGCAAGGCGATCAAACCGGTCAGTCCTAGAGGAGATCAACCCTGACTGCTCTTTAGAAGGCCAGATCCTGAAGTTGAAACTCAAGTACTTTGGCCACCTAATGAGAAGGAAGGACTCACTGGAGAAGAGCCTAATGCTGGGAAAGATTGAGGGCAAGTGAAGAAGAGGACGACAGAGAATGAGGTGGCTGGATGGAGTCACTGAAGCAGTAGGCGTGAGCTTAAATGGACTCCAGAAGATGGTAGAGGACAGGAAGGCCTGGAGAAACGTTGTCCATGGGATCGCGATGGGTCGGACACGACTTCGCAACTAACAACAACACCAAGTTACATTATCAATTAGAGTACTTCCACCCAGTTGTGATGCCACAGTAAGTACCATAAAATCCTCTTTAGGTTCTGGGGGAAATGAAGAAGGGTCATTCATCACTGATCAAGTGAGAAATAGAAAAGTAGCGGCTTTTTAAAACAAGAGTCCTCCCCTCTCATGATGACTATATGGAGTACATGACATCTAAATGACATCTGGTCTCGGTGACATGACACTACCTTCTCAAACTCTATGAAAGAACTAGTAGATGGTAGCACAGTGTTTTGGGTTTCAATTTCAGGAAGAGGAATCGAAATCCCCAAAGCTGGAAATTCTTTCTGGTGAGAAGTTGTTCCTTCTCAACTGCATACCAAATACTGTCAAAACGTTTCTTTCGGAGCAACAGTTGAGCTCCGAGTTCAACTTGTAGAGCTTCATTGTCATAGATTCAGAAGCTGGTCCAGCTGAACCAGTGGAATGTCAACTTTAGGACAGAGGTCCCCAACCCTTGGGGCACCAGGGACCGGTTCCATGGAGAGAGGGTGTGTGGTTTTGTGTCCTGCCTACATCCCGCAGATGGGGCTTTGCTTGTTTGTTTGGACCAGTTGTTGGCATGCCATGGCCTGGTACGGGTCCACAGAATGGGGGTTGGGGACTCCTGGCTTAGGAGACATCAAGACAAGCATCACTTGATGCTGATCAAACGGAGGTACCATCAGAAGAGCTGAAGCAGTCAGAGGAAGATGATATAAGTAGAATCTGACAAGTAGAGCAGAGAGCAGAGCAAAGATGCTCAATGAGGCTCCTTGCTGAGCAAGGAAGAAACTCTTTTAATTGAAGAAGCCTGACTGCAGTCTGGTTTAAACAGCAGCCCTGATCCACGCTTCTTCATTGGAAACAACGATCTGTTCTGGTCTGTCATTCCTGTGAATCCTCTTGTGAAACTCTGAGCTTGGACTGGCTGACAAGCCTGACTTGGCTTTCTGAACTTTGGATTGGATTTTGACTACTCTTGCATGCTCCTGTTAAAAGCAAAATCACCCAGACCATCTTTCTTTTCCAAAAGATTTTGTTGGTCTACATTTCTTTTTCCTTGTTTGCTGTTATCTACTCAGATAAATTGCCTTCCTCACTTAGCAACTGGGTTTGAATTTGAGACCTGAAACAGGAAATCCATGGCCTTGTAGGAAGTATGAGGCAGATTCAGTGCAACGCTTGTGGGTAGGGGACCTAGACTCATTTCAGAGGAGTAAGAGGGAGAAATAGAGAGAAATCACTGGGGTTAAACCAGACTTTCAGTAGCATAACTCGTGAGCTATTAAAACTGACAGAATGGGGAGCGGATTCTAATTCTAATCTCTCTTGAAATGCTTGGAAACATTGACATGCATAATTAGATGCAATGTTCCTATCACTCACCTGGATTCTATTAAAATGGAATCTTCAAAGTCTGTTAATCTTTATCTTTCAAGTGTTGGTGGGAACATCTTCACAGGAAGGGATGTCAGGATTGATTTAATTTGGATTCCTTCCTGGACTCTTGTCTTTAATTTTGGATTCTTATGATTCAGGCAAAGCCAGGCTGGAGTTCTCCATAAGTAGATTTATCGAGAGATCCATGAAATAAGGCAGTTCTTAATACAACAAAATGCAGGAAAACTATCAAGACTTGGGGATAAGGATACCTCCCACTATGGGTTATGCTAAGCATTCTGGGGCAGAATAGGTCATTCTACGTAATCTCAGAACTGCTCTTCTGTGTAGTTTGATCCAATGACTCATATCAGCTCTTTGAGTTTGATCCTATGGTAATGGAATATTGTACATGCCCTGATTGTATCTGAAGGTATCTGACAAGCTTTGGGTGAGCAAAAATTGCACTAAATGCGGGAGGAGACTGCAATGAACGAACAACCAGGGCCCTTTGTTCATGGGATGGAAAGAGAATTTTGCCATTTTCCTGGGACTGGTGGGGTGACACATTCAACTTTTAAAACACTGAGGGAACTTACACTTTGTTTTTCATCCCTTTCCTATCTCAGAATGGGTAGCCATTGCCATAGATCTTCAGCAAATGCAGATGGAGAACTTCTGGGGGCTGCCCAACTAGGTTTTATGCCAGGGCCCTTCAAACTTGGCCCTTTTATGACTTGTGGACTTCAACTCCCAGAATTCCTCAGCCAGCGTGCCTGGCTGAGGAATTCTGGGAGTTGAAGTCCACAAGTCATAAAAGGGCCAAGTTTGAAGGGCCCTGTTTTATGGTATCCTGGACTATTCCTCGGCAGATTCTGTTCCTGTGTTCCTACTGCAACATCCTGTAGGTGATCAACACTGCAATCCTGCTCAAAAGGGCAGAAGATAACCGGAACCATGTTTATCTCATAAAAGATTAAATTGCCACCCAGCAAGAGAATCCATCCATGTTTAGAATTGTGGGATTGTGCAGAGCAATTTGCGATACAAAGAAATGGGTCCTTTTTAGCATGACAAAAGTGCTCACATCCCTACTGCGGTCTCTTTAGGACTTTTGATGGGGTCATTTGTGGTCCTATTTCCCAATGCAACTTTTGCCGCACACCAGAATAATTCTTTTTCCTATTCCTCCCACAACACTCTACGGTTGCATCACACATGTTTTGGAAGCGGTGAGGCACTTCCAGGTTGAAAGGATTAGTCTGTGAGATAGAATAGAACGACAGAGTTGGAAGGGACCTTGGAGGTCTTCTAGGCCAGGGGTAGGCAACCCAAAACACTCAAAGAGCCACTTGGACCCGTTTCCCACCGAAAACAAAACACAGGGAGCCGCAAAACCCTTTTGATATCTAAAATGAAGATAACACTGCATATATCCTTTTTTACCTTTATTACAGGTATATATACATATACATACACATACATACATATACATACATATACATACACACACACACACACACATACATATATGTATAGCTATCCCAGTTCTCCCTTAATTCTTTGTTAGCAATCCAAATTTTGAAAAACACATATATATATCATAAAAGTAAAAAAGATATATGCAGTGTTATCTTCATTTTGGATATCAAAAGGGTCTCTCTCTCTGTCTCTCTGTCTCTCTCTCTTTGTCTCTCTGTCCCTCTCTCCCTCTCTCCGATCTCCTGCTCACCTGGCAAGCTGGCTTCAAGCTGTTCCTCAACAAGCTCAGGGGTAGGCAGCCTCGGCTCTTTTATGACTCATGGACTTCAACTCCCAGAATTCCTGAGTCTGGGCTAGCTAGCTCTCTCCTGCCCTTCCTGCTTCCTGCTTCCTGCAGAGACGCAGCAAAGGCAGGAGCCCCACCCAAAAAGCTTTTCAGCTCGTGGAAGAACACCGTGAGTCCACTCTCTTTTTTACTTACTTACTTACTTACTTACTTACTTACTTACTTACACACACACAGAGAGAGAGAGAGAGAGAGAGAGAGAGTGCCTCTCTCTATCTCTGTCTCTCTCTGCAAATGGAGGCTGGGAGCCGCAGGGGAAGGCTCAAAGAGTCACATGCGGCTCCAGAGCCGCAGGTTGCCGACCTGTGTTCTAGGCCAACCACCTGCTCAGGCAAGAAGCCCTATACCATTTCAGACATATGGTTGTCCAATGTCTTCTTGAAAACTTCCAGAGCATTCACAACTTCTGGAGGCAAGTTGTTCCACTGATTAATTGTTCTGTCAGTTCTAGGTTGCTTCTCTCCTTGATTAATTTCCATCCAATTGCTTCTTGTCCTGCCCTCGGGTGCTTTGGAAAATAGTTTGATTCCCTCTTCTTTGTGGCAACCCCTGAGATATCATTGCCCAGGGAATGTCCAGTTGGGGGCTCTTTTCATGACCCCAGCAGTAGCTTGACCGAAGGACGGAAGCTCATCCCACCCCATGGCAGCACTGGGGTCTCAAACACAGGCTTTCTGATTTTCAACCCAGCATCTTATTCCTAACCCTGCAAGCCACCGTCCTCCTACACTCTACAGTAATCTATCACATCAAAATAATGTCTCTGGTCATGTTCCTGCTGCTTTCTTACTGGCAATATTTTTCCTGCTAATTGTGCATGCTCTGTTTTGGAGGTCTTCACTTATCTACTGAACGGCTACGCAGGGAAGAATCTCTCTCGGCTTCTTGTGCAGTTCCCGTGACATGTTTATGCTTTACTGGCTACTGTAAAAGGCAAAGCTTTAAGCACATGCCATGGAAAATCCAGCTGGCATTTTGCACTCTTAACACAGAAGTATTATTAGGTTTTGGAAATAAATGTCCCAAGAGTGAGTTTTATGGCTATCATTGGAAAGTCTAATGAACCAAGGCTTAGAAATACAAGCTACTCGGTCTTAAAGAAGAAGGCCTATTTCAGTGATGGCGAACCTTTTAGAGACCGAGTGCCCAAACTGCAACCCAAAACCCACTTATGCATCGTCGGGTGCCGGGTGGGTGTGGCCCATTGGGTGGGCATGGCCCATTGGGTGGTAACAGCAGACTGGGTGGGACTAAAAAGTTCAATCAATCAATTCCAACTTTGCGAGATCTTTTTTTTTCCGCGAGAAGTTGAAATTGACTGATTGATTGAACCTTTTTTTTTTTTTGCACATGGCGGCAGAGGCCTAAAGCGAAAAGGTTTTATAAAACCCAGCTGAAGGCCTAGGACTGGGGTGATGGTGCGCGTGTCCACAGAGAGGGCTCTGAGTGCCGCCTCTGGCACCCGTGCCATAGGTTCGCCACCACTGGCCTATTTTGTTCTTTGAGGACACTCAAGAGCCAAATTATTAAATCTGTGCAGAACTTCAGAGGGGCAATTCATTTGGCTGGATGTCCACCAAAGCCTCGCTTTGAAGGGTCTCCATTAGGCAAAGCTGTGCATGGCTGCTACTTAACAGATCAGTTGCTTTGATCTGCTGGATTGCTGGCATTTCAACAGCGGAAGTGGCTGTTCTTAACACAGATCTCCACACCATATCATTCTTGCTATGAGTCTCCTCCAGTGCAGAGTGGGATGCTGCTGAAGAGCACCTTGCAGTCCAAAATCCCACCATAAGGCAAAAGCAACTCACTCATTCCTATAAATTTCCCCCCACAAATAAGATAACTATGTAGCTAGCTAGAATAATGAACTATTGCTTTTCCTCTTAGTAGACCCAGCCTGGATTATATTTCTTGGGCATGTAGAAAAAATGGGAGGGTACATTTGGAAGGCTTCCTAGAATGTTGGCATTCCCAACTACCATTCCCCCCCACTTATCTGACTACTGCATCCAGTTTTGGTCACCACGATGTAAAAAAGATGCTGAGACTCTAGAAAGAGTACAGAGAAGAGCCACAAAGATGATTAGGGGACTGGAGGCTAAAACATATAAGGAACGGTTGCTGGAATTGGGTATGTCTAGTTTAATGAAGAGAAGGACGAAGGGGGACATGATAGCAGTGTTCCAATATTTCAGGGGCTGCCACAAAGAAGAGGGAGTCAAGCTATTCTCCAAAGCGCCTGAAGGCAGGACAAGAAGCAACGGATGGAAACTAATCAAGGAGAGAAGCAACCTAGAACTAAGGAGAAACTTCCTGACAGTTAGAACAATTAACCAATGGAACAACCTGCCTCCAGAAGTTGTGAATGCTCCAACACTGGAAGTTTTTAAGAAGAGCCTGGACAGCCATTTGTCGGAAATGGTATAGGGTTTCCTGCCTGAGCAGGGCATTGGACTAAATGACCTCCAAGATCCCTTCCAACTTTATTATTACTACTACTATTACTACTACTACTACTACTACTACTACTACTACTACTACTACTACTACTATTATTATTATTATTATTATTATTATTATTATTATTATTATTATTATTATTATTTTAAAGTGGTGGTTGCAATTCCAGTGCTGGCATCCTGTGGTATGTAGAATGTGGAAGAGAATCGCAAGAGGGAGGGGGTCTTTCCCAATGTTATGTGCTCCTGGCCACTTTCCTTCGTGACCAAACACAAGTTCGCTTGACCAATAACCAGCCAAGACACAGTGAAGGCCTTTTGTTTCGTTTATTGCAATAAGCGGGGAGAGAAGCTATCAAAGCTTGATTCTCTCCAAAGTTTCAACCCAACATATTCCCTTCTTTATACAGCCCTGTCCTGGCTGCCACATCCCTCCTCTTTCCCCATTGGCTGAGGTACTATGAGGTTACACTCTTTCCGACCACCTCCTACCTATTTCTTGCTACATACTAAATCATACATCCCATGTACATTAATAATATAAAATATTAGACATATCCAATTGTTGGTTTTGAGTTCTGGGCCCCTTAGAACAATAGGTTCTTTCCTGTTTTTCAGTTTGGTAAAGTTTTCCTGGCTAGCCATTTCCTCTTGCAGATGTTTTTATAGCTTCTCTTCTTCCTTTCCCACTCTAAGACCCAACTAATTTTTGCCTATGTATTTATCTTACATCCTGCCTTTATACCATCCTTTCCTGTTTCCCAGCCATTATAGTTTTTGGTAAGGTTGTTTGTCCAGGCAGTAAGTTTCCATTGCAGCAAATTCAGTTTTAAATTTCTCTTTCGGTATTATATTTTGAAGACCTTTCCTTTACTTCTATCACCAAGGAGCCAAGAGGCAGCTCAGCCTGGAATCTTTGGTGTGCAGGAAGAGAGCCCAGGTGGATCCTTCCAATACTCCTTTCCCAGGATACATCTAATATTTATGCAGATTTGTGCTTGAGTCTGGCAAGATTCCTGCCCATAAGCAAGCAGTAATAAAGAAAGTACTCCGAAGTAACTCTTTGTATCATTCCTTGCACCTAATACATGCATGCACTTGGACACCAATTATTTTACACACAAATAGAGAATCGTGGGACAGGGAGAGGTTTTATTTTCATCTCTTCCCCAACATACCCCGACATATGTAGCATATATACTCAATTCCATATGAGTTTGCTGGAATTAGGGTTCATCTCCTTCTCTCTGACCCAATGACCCCACTCTAAAAAGTCACTCTAGCACAGTGATGGCGAACCTTTTAGAGACTGAGTGCCCAAAAACTGGCCCCACCCCCACTCCACCCCCTGCCCCGCCCCTGACCCACTCCCACCCCATCTGCCCACAGGGCCATTCACCGCCTCCAGGGCCCGCCACAGATCGCCCAGGCAGCCCAGCAACGCCATGGTGGCCATGGCCTCTGCCCACACCCCGCAGCATCAACTGTGCAAGATATGGCGTGAGAGCAGAGTCTTGTCTACACTGCCTGGCTGCCATGTCCTTGGCTGCGCTGCTCCGTGTGGGCCACACTCGGGGGCGACTCTCCTCCAGGGGGGCTGCTGTTGAGGAGGGGGTCGTGGGGGAAGGCGAGGCTGGGGCAACGGCATGTGTGCCCACAGAGAGAGCTCCGAGTGCTGCCTCTGGCACGCGTGCCATAGGTTCGCCACCACTGCTCTAGCAAATGCCAATAACAATGCCGGCTGGCGACCCCCAGGGGGAGAGCCTTCTCTGTGGCAGCTTCTGCCCTTTGGAATGACCTACCCCCCGACCTACGTACAACTACAGACCTGCGCCTCTTTCGCCGAGCCCTGAAGGCACATCTATTCTGTGCGGCCGGCCTGGCGTAGTTTGATTATGTTTTAGTGGGGGTTTTGTATGGGGTACTTTTAGAACAGGCCTGTTATTTAATTTGATTTTACAACAGAAACTTGTGTATATTTATCGTGGTTTTATTATCGCCTGTTCACCGCCCTGAGTCCCGTAAGGGAGATAGGGCGGTATATAAATTCAATAAATAAATAAATAAATAAATAAATAAATAAATAAATAAATAAATAAATAAATAATAATAATAATAATAATAATAATAATAATAATAATAATAATAATAATAATAATAATAATAATAATAATAACAGGTGAAAATAATATCTTTTCTGTGGTTCAGTTTAGAAAGATTAGGTGGGTCCCAGAAGTATTGGTGTAATTGAGTGTTGGGGGAACTGGCTTTTTACCCCCCCCCCCCAAAAAAAAATTACATCAATACTCCTGGAAAAATGAAGTCTGGATGTTCTGAGATGATCCCATTTGGGAAAAATTGAACGATGCAGACAATGGCTGCAGAGAAAAGGGGTTGCATGATAGACAAGAATTGTTTTTGGTGAGATGGGCAGCTTTTCAAATTGGAACAAACAAACAAACAAACAAATAAATATCTTGTTGGGAGAGATGATGATGATGATGATGATGATGATGATGATGATGATAATAATGATGATGATGATGATGATGATGATGATGTTGGAAGGGACCTTGGAGGTCATCTAGTCCAACTCCCTGCTCAGGCAGGAAACCCTATACCTATACCATTTCAGACAAATGGCTGTCCAGTCTCTTCTTAAAAATTTCCAGTGTTGGAGCATTCACCGTTTCTGGAGGCAGGTTATTCCACTGGTTAATTGTTCTAACTGTCAGGAAATTTCTCCTTAGTTCTAGGTTGCTTCTCTCCTTGATTAGTTTCCATCCATTGCTTCTTGTCCTGCTTTCAGGCGCTTTGGAGAATAGCTTGACTCCCTCTTCTTTGTGGCAGCCCCTGAGATACTGGAAGACTGCTATCATGTCCCCCCTCGTCCTTCTCTTCATTAAACTGGACATACCCAATTCCAGCAACTGTTTCTTATACTGTATGTTTTAGCCCAGTGGTGGGATTCAGCCAGTTCGCACCACTTTGGCAGAACCAGTAGCTAATTTGCTGTTGCCCATGCCCAGAGTGGACTTCCAGAAGCGGCATCCACACAGAGAACCGGTTGTTCACATTTTTGAATCCCACCGCTGTTTTAGCATCCAGTCCCCTGATCATCTTGAAAAAAGAAAAGATTTAGATTTTTTACATTGTTGAGAGAAAAAGCTCAAGGTGATCAGACAATGCCACCAAGTGGCTAATGGAAGCATAGGCTGACATAAAAACGCCAAAGTACCATTATAAGAAAGAATTAATGAATATTTTCTCTAAAAATCAGGGGTCCCCAACTCCTGGACCGTGTACCAGCACGTGCCAGCAACCGGTCCACACAAACAAGCAAAGCCCCATCTGCGAGATGCAGGCTAGCACACAAAACCACACACCCTCCGATCCGTGGAAAAACTTCTCTCCATGGAACCGGTCCCTGGTGCCCAAAAGGTTGGGGACCTCTGCTCTAAATAGCTTCATTATTTAGCTAAAGAGTAAAGAACACTGTTATAACTCAAATACTTTGGCCACCAAATGAGAAGGAAGGACTCGCTGGAGAAGAGCCTAATGCTGGGAAAGATTGAGGGCAAGAGAAGAAGGGGACGACAGAGAATGAGGTGGCTGGATTGAGTCACTGAAGCAGTAGGCGTGAGTTTAAATGGACTCCAGAAGATGGTAGAGGACAGGAAGGCATGGAGGAACGTTGTCCATGGGGGTCACGATGGGTCGGACACAACTTCGCAACTAACAACAACAAAGAACACTGTGCTCCATTGTGGCAGTGGGCAGCTACAATCTGCAGTGTGTGAATCTGATTGGAAATATAGGTAGTCCTTGACTTGCAACCACAACTCAGCCCTTTAGTGACCATTCAAACGGCACTGAAAACAGTGACTTGTGACAATTGTTCACACTTAACAACCTTTGCAGCCTCCCCATGGTCATGTGATCAAAATTCAGATGCTTGGGAACTGGCTCACATTTATGACGGTCATAGTGTCCCAGGGTCATTTGCAACCTTCTGACAAGCAAAGTCAATGGGGAAGCCAGATTCACTTAACAACCGGGTTACTAACTTAACAACTGCAGTGATTCACTTAACAACCGTGGCAGGAAAGGTCGCAAAACTTAGCAACAGAATTTTGGGATTTCTCAATTGTGGCTGTGGGTCAAAGACCCCCTGCACATTGGGCTTTGTGGGTGCATCTATCTATATAGGCACAAAGTCGATATATAAAAAGTTAGAGCATCAAACTGCACATGTAGAAAAAAATAATCACCACCTTAAAAATGAAAACAAAAATCCGTTCTTAATACTCTTTTTGCACCTGAAGTGTTTCTAAGAGCTTTTTTTTTTTTACTATCAATACTGTGTTAAAATAAACCAACAGCTAAAAGCTTTGCCTTGTAAACAAGAGATTCTGGTTCAAAACTCAGCCGAAATGCGTGTTTTATTTCCATTATTACCATTGACTTTCCTTCAGCCAGCCAGCAGGCTTTCCATTGCTAGCTAAAAGACTTTCTTGAAAGAATTGTTCAGGCATTCTCCCCAAACTTGGGTAATATATGATAGCATGTTATCATGCTATCATGATAGCAGTGTTCCAGTATCTCAGGGGCTGCCACAAAGAAGAGGGAGTCAAGCTATTCTCCAAGGCGCCTGAAGGCAGCAACGGATGGAAACTAACCAAGGAGAGAAGTAACCTAGAACTAAGGAGAAACTTCCTGACAGTTAGAACAATTAACCAGTGGAACAACCTGCCTCCAGAAGTGGTGAATGCTCCAACACTGGAAGTTTTTAAGAAGAGACTGGACGGCCATTTGTCTGAAACGGTATAGGGTTTCCTGCCTGAGCAGGGGATTGGACCAGATGACCTCCAAGGTCCCTTCCAACTTTATTATTATTATTATTATTATTATTATTATTATTATTATTATTATTATTATTATTATTATTATTATTACTGTACTAACCAAGTTTATAATGTGTTGAATTGCAGCTGCAAAGAGCTGGTTCAGTTAATGCAGCTATTAATCTGCCAAGAGTTATCTTAATAATAATAATAAAGATAATAATAATAAAGATAATAATAAAGATAATAATAATAATAATAATAATAAAGATAATAATAATAAAGATAAAGATAAAGATAAAGATAATGATAATGATGATGATGATGATGATGATGATGATCATGAATAATAATAATAATAATAATAATAATAATAATAATAATAATAATAATAATAATAATAATAATAATAATAATAATAATAATAATAATAATAATAATAATAATAATAATAATAATAATAATAATAAAGTTGGAAGGGACTTTCTCTCACAATCTTCAATGCTTCATGTTTTCTAATCTTTACCATTTTACCTTAGCTGAACCCTGTATGAATTTTTTCTCGGTCCCCAAATGTAGACTAAATAAACAGAAAGCAATTAGATTTTTTAAAATAAAATAAAATAAAATATATTTTAGCATTATTTTAGCATTATTACAGGATAGTACTCAGCTGTTCAAATACCTCAAGGTCTAGTGGGAAAGTGATTTGCAGTAGATCATCAGAATTCCTAAGTAACAGACTATCGATTACTGTATGATGTCTTACTGCTGATTTCCGAGGCGTAAGAAATGACTTGGATTCGTGTGAAATGATTGAATTCAGAGCTTCCAATCCTGAAGGAGAACCGGGATACACGTGAGCAAAATAAAACCTGCCTTTCCCAGTATTTTGCAACAGAGTTCTCAACTCAGAAAAGGCCCCAAACAATATACCTCATATGGAAAGGGTCTAGGACAATTCGGCATGGCCAGCTGGGGCAGGCTACTTGGGGGCAGCCCCCTCGCTACCGCCAAGGCGCCACTACCACCTTAGTGCTACCAGGTCATTGCAGGAGAATCCAACGTTAATACCACTTTACAATCAATGCCTTGGTAAGGCCACAATTGGAATACTGCATCCAGTTTTGGAGGAGGAGGAGGAGGAGGAGGAGGAGGAGGAGGACTGTGAGGTCCTTGGTACTCTCTGAGACTTTCTTGCAGACGTTTCCTGATCCAAAAAGGCCAACACAGTGCTGGGCTGCATTAACAGAGGGATAGAATCAAGATCACGTGAAGTGTTAATACCACTTTACAAGGCCTTGGTAAGGCCACCCTTGGGATACTGCATCCAGTTTTGGTCATCACAATGTAAAAAAGATGTTGAGACTCTAGAAAGAGTACAGAGAAGAGCAACAAAGATGATTAGGGGACTGGAGGCTAAAGCATATAAGGAAAGGCTGCTGGAATTGGGTATGTCTAGTTTAATGAAGAGAAGGACAAGGGGGGACATGATAGCAGTGTTCCAATATCTCAGGGGCTGCCACAAAGAAGAGGGAGTCAAGCTATTCTCCAAAGCGCCTGAAGGCAGGACGAGAAGCAACGGATGGAAACTAATCAAGGAGAGAAGCAACCTAGAACTAAGGAGAAACTTCCTGACAGTTAGAACAATTAACCAGTGGAACAACCTGCCTCCAGAAGCTGTGAATGCTCCAACACTGGAAGGGACAGGACAGCCATTTGTCTGAAATGGTATAGGGTTTCCTGCCAGAGCAGGGGGTTGGACTAGATGATCTCCAAGGTCCCTTCCAACTTTATTATTATTATTATCATTATTATTATTATTTTCCTAGCATATTCACTCATGTTTTCCCCCCATGACATCTGTGGTAGTTTTAAAAGGCTATATGGGTAGTCCTTGACTTACCATAGTTTGTTTAGTGACCGTTCTCTGAAAAATGTGACTTTTTCACTCTTACGACCGTTGTAGCATCCCCATGGTCACGTGATCAAAATTCAAACGTTTGGCAACTGACTCATATTAATGACTTATATTTATGACTGTGGCTGTATGTGATCCCTTTTTGCGACTTTCTGACAAGCAAAGTCAATGGGGAAGTCAGATTCAGTTTGCACCTTTGTTACTAACTGAACAACTGCAGTCATTCACTTAACAACCGTGGCAAGAAAGTTTGTAAAATGGGGCAAAACTCACTTAACAACTGTTTCACTTAGCAACATAAATTTTGGGCTCAATTGTGGTCCTAACTAGACTACCTTTCATTTTAAAAGGCTACGTCAAAGCAATCCAGAAATCAAGAACGATTTTGCCACTAGAGGGCACCAGATCACTATGAAATTTACAGTATTACAGTATATTTCTCTTTCCTTCTGATCTCACGACCTAAGGTATTTAACTAACTTGAAATGTAAGGTATTTTAATCACTATTTACCTAGAAACATTCACTCCTTACAGAGAAACATCCTTGTTAAGTTTAGCTTTGGGCAAGTGGCCTCTCAGAAAAGAAAGAATGCAGATTCAAACGTTGAAACATGTAAACATTTTGAATGATGCAAAAGCAGCAAAAAAACAAACAAACAAAAAAAAACTGGGGCAATTTTGAAATTTAATTTTATTCAAAAATGGACAAATTCCTGATCGTTCATCTTGGGTGGGCCTGGAAACGAAATCCAAATGCTTCCTTTCTTAAAATCAGTGTTAACTTTCTGGCGACGCGGCTTGGTCCTGTGTCATTCTGATTTCTGAAATTAGGCTTGATGACATAAAATCCTTTATATCGACAAATGAATTGGAGGTAAACTAAGACTGGAACTTTCTAGAGTTGTCCATACAGGTCCTGTAGTATATTTTAGAAGCCACAATAACAATAGGAATAACAATAACAATAAAGTTGGAAGGGATCTTGGAGGTCATCTAGTCCAATCCCCCGCTCAGGCAGGAAACCCTATACCATTTCAGACTAATGGCTGTCCAGTCTCTTCTTAAAAACTTCCAGTGTTGGAGCATTCACCGCTTCTGGAGGCAGGTTGTTCCACTGGTTAATTGTTCTAACTGTCAGGAAGTTTCTCCTTAGTTCTAGGTTGTTTCTCTCCTTGATTAGTTTCCACCCGTTGCTTCTTGTCCTGCCTTCAGGCGCTTTGGAGAATAGCTTGACTCCCTCTTCTTTGGGGCAGCCCCTGAGATATTGGAACACTGCTATCATGTCCCCCCTCATCCTTCTCTTCATTAAATTAGACATACCCAATTCCAGCAACCTTTCCTTATTGGCTACAGACCCTCATCCGTCTAGACTCTAGACAGAACACCGAGAAGAGCAACAAAGATGAATCTGGAAGCTAAATCTATTATGAATGGTTGAGGGAAATAGATGCCTCGTCTAGCCTATCAAAAAGAAGGATTAGAGGGAGACATGACAGCTGTCTTATAATACTGTATTTGAGGGGCTGTCACAGAGAAGAGAGGATTGACTTATTCTCCAAAGCATCTGTGGGCAGGACAAGAAGTAATGGGTGGAAAACCATTGAAGAGAAAACCAACCTAGAACTAAGGAGAAATTTCCTGACTGTGAGAACAATTAACCAGTGGAAAAACCTACCTCCAGAGGTTGTGAGTGCTCCATCACTGGACGTTTTCAAGAAGAGACTGGATAGCTACTTGTCTGGAATGGTATAGGGTCTCCTGCTTGTCTAGTCCAACCCCCTGCTCAGGCAGGAACCCTACACCATTTCAGACAAATGGCTGTCCAGTCTCTTCTTAAAAACTTCCAGTGTTGGAGCATTCACCGCTTCTGGAGGCAGGTTGTTCCACTGGTTAATTGTTCTAACTGTCAGGAAGTTTCTCCTTAGTTCTAGGTTGCTTCTCTCCTTGATCAGTTTCCACCCGTTGCTTCTTGTCCTGCCTTCAGGCCCTTTGGAGAATAGCTTGACTCCCTCTTCTTTGTGGCAGCCCCTGAGATTTGTGATCATCTTACCCCTTAGAGATTCAAATCATGTCCTACAGCTTGATTTTTTTCTCTCTCCTTGTCCCCGCACAAAATTTTGCAAATCTTAGTGCTTCAAATGCAGCCATTCTAAATTTGAAATAACTCAGCTTCCCTTAAGCAAGCCCTATTTAGAGAGATCCGATCTGTGAAACCATTAAAAGCTTTTATGGGGTCAGGGGCCCAAATGTGACCAGGAATAGCCGAATGAAGGGCTATGCATGCTTTTGGCAAGATGCAAGAGATTTTGAGAAGCTCACATCCGAAACAAGTGGCTCAACACACATCCTGTATTTTATTTTAAATATTTTGAAGACTGTGGGGGAAAAAAATCCTTCAACTTCAGCATTATTCTCAACGGGTAGAATAATCTCCATACAAGCAGAGAGAAATGAAACCCAGGCATTAGAGGATCATCATTTTTTTCATCTCATTCTTCTTCTTCTTTTTTTTTTTTTTACATTTTTTTATTTTATTTCCAAAGTTAAAATGCAAAATAAGGGGGGGGGGAAGAAAAAGAAAAACCTAACGGGGATCCAACACTAACAGTAAAAGTAAAAAAAATAACATAACCCCCCCCCCCAAATAACGAATATATCATGAACACTGAAATTAAAGAAAATGTCCACCCTGGGTGAATGCTGAAAAATATATTAAAAATATACGATAATCAATCAGAATAGACCTGAAAAGGACCCTGGAGGTCATCTAGTCCAGAGGTCCCCAACCTTTTGGGTACCAGGGACCAGTTCTGTGGAGAGAGGTTTTTCCATGGACTGGAGGGTGCGTGGTTTTGTGTGCTGCCTGCATTTCGTAGATGGGGCTTTGCTTGTTTGTGCAGACCGGTTGCTGGCATGCCGCGGCCCGGTACTGATCCACGGACCGCGGGTTGGGGACCCCTGATCTAGTCCAACCCCCTGCTCAAGCAGGAGACCCTATACCAGTGGTGGGATTCAGCCAGTTTGCACCACTTTGGCAGAACTGGTAGCTAATTTGTTGTTGCCCAGGCCCAGAGTGGACTTCCAGAAGCAGCATCCACACAGAGAACCGGTTGTTCACATGTTTGAATCCCACCACTGCCCTACACCATTTTAGATAAGTCTGGGAATTGTAAACACCCGACGACCTCAAAGTCTCCTGTTTTTATTTGTGAAAAGGTTTACAATGTCTCCTACATTCTCCTCCCCTTATATAACAGATCTACAAGTAATTATAAATCTATATTTAATAAAAAATACTATATGACACAAAAATATGTTCCCGATGTAGAAATCTATTCATCTATCAGTCAAATCAATCCAACACATTTTTTTTTCACCTCATTCTAAAGTAATCCAAGAAGGCAATCTGCAACTGAGTCTTTCTGGGCTGAGGGACACAATCTCACAATTGCTTCTCCTGGAATTTGATCCTCGGCTTCTCTTCTAGTCATTTTTGCACTGCTCAGTTGCATGGGAAACAACCTTCTCGGGCAGATTAATTGCAGGCCACTTTTCTATCTGCATTCTCACATTTGGCGGATGGCGGCACTAAAAAAAGTGTTATGTTTCACTTCTCAGAAATATCCTAGCACAGTGATGGAGAACCTTTTAGAGACCAAGTGCCCAAACTGCAACCCAAAACCCACTTATGCATCGTCTGGTGCCGGGTGGGTGTGGCCCATTGGTTGGGTGTGACCAATTAGGGGTGTGTGGCCCATTGGGTGGGCGTGGCTGCGGTGGTAATGGCAGACTGGGTGGTACTGAAAAGTTCAATGAATCAATTCCAACTTTGCAAGATCTTTTTTTCCCCCGCGAGAAGTTGAAATTGACTGATTGAACTTTTTTTTTTTTTTTTGCACACAGCGGCGGAGGCCTAAAGCGAAAAGGTTTTATAAAACCCAGCTGAAGGCCTAGGACTGGGGTGACGGCACGCGTGCCCACAGAGAGGGCTCTGAGTGCCGCCTCTGGCACCCGTGCCATAGGTTTGTCACCACTGTCCTAGCAGAACTGGGTAGCCTGGATCTTGCTAAACACTTCTGGCAAGTCCTAACATGAAGTAAACCAGTAATGTACTCCCTCTGGTGGTCAATATGAGTACACATTAGAAGATACTAATGTCCTTCATTATAAAGATCAGAACAGGACAGGACAGAAAGAATAACAGAGTTGGAAGGGAGCTGAGAGGTCTTCTAGTCCAATCCCTATAGTACCATACCAGACAAAGGACAGACATTTATTTCAGAAAGCTGTCTTTTAAATTTATTTATTTTTCAAGAATTCTCTTTTATCCTTTGTTTTAGACTAGGGGTAGGCAACCTTGGCTCTTTCATGACTCGTGGACTTCAACTCCCAGATGCTGCAAAGGTTATAACTGTGAGGACCGGTGCTAAGTCACATTTTTCAGTTGCGACATAACCAGGGCTTTTTTTTGTCATAGAACGCCCAGAACGGAGTTCCGGCACCTTTTTTGGATGGAACCTTGTAGGTTAAGCAAGGCGGGTTGTATGATGTGTGTGAGTACCGGCACCTTTTTTTTCTTTCAAAAAAAGCACTGGACATAACTCTGAATGGTCATTAAATGAACTGTAAGTTGAGGACTTCCTCTAATTTGCATAAGACTAAGTTTTCAGCGTAGGTTATAAATACTATCAAGCTTTGCCATTCTTAAATATATTGTTTGTCGTTTCTCTGCTTCAGTTTTCATTCTGCTTTCCAGACCGCTGTTTTCTCCCCAAGCAGCAGCTCAGAGTGATTAAAAAAGAGAAAGGGCCCTAAATCTCTGCGCAACCCGTTCAAACCCTCACCGTGTCTCTTGGCCTCCTGCTGTCTGAAGCCCCTTTTGATTACACACACACACACACACACACACACCCCTGCAAAATCTGAAATGCGCCTGCGGGGAACTTTCTGGAGAAAACTCTGAAATTACACTTGACATCTGCAACAGCTGCTTCTCCATTAGCTATTTCCAGTGCCCCTGTCCTCCCCCTGTCTTCTACTTTTCCTGCAAATCCAGGAGATATTTTACCAAATGATTTGGTCTGAGTATCGGATTCCAGCGGGCTGTCTGTGCTTTGCACGGCCCCTTCTCTCCCTCTGTAATGAACCCGTTCTGAAGCTGCTGGTTCCAGCTTGCTCGTCTCTTCGTGCCTCTTGAATTAAATCCTCTCTAAATCTGATCAGAGGTAGCGATGTTTTCACTGGCTTTTTATTCCCGCACAAAAAATGTCTGTGTGTCTTCAAGGAAGCGGTGCAGCTGAGCCTCCCCGATTGAAGATAACAATCTAGATTTTCATAGCATCTCTTTTTCCTCCTTCCTCCTTTTTCCCTTTCCTTTTCCCCCCTCCCCAATTGTTCTTAGCTACTTGTAATAACAGCAGTTGCTTTTTTTTTTTTTTAAATAAAATAGCTTTCCCTTTCAAAGATATTTCTTTGTAAGCAACGACTGTAAGAGATTTAATAGTCCAGGGTAACCCAGACTTCAGTAACAGCTGTTCCTTGTGTATTTGTATTTTCAACCAAGAACAAGAGTTGTGCTTTTAACATGCTTGGCTAACTTTTGCGACACTTTTCTTTTACCCTCTTGGAAAAAAAAACACCATACGCAATTAAAAACAGGTATGGCAATCACTGCTTCATTAAAATTCCATCTTGTTTTTGCACCAGGAATCCCTATAGTTTTTAACTGCAAGGTTCCCCATAAATATCTTGGTCAAAAAAAGTCAAGCTGATGGCAGTGATTACACACAACTGAAGCCCCACCCCTATTTTACACACATGCAAATGCACATAAAAGTGAGGCAGAGCTTCAATTGTGCAGTTGTGTTTTTTTTTTTAATCTAAATGTTTATTGCTAATGCACTGACATACAAAGAAAGAAGATATAAAGCAGAAATATGAAGAGGAAAAAAAGCTAATATTAAAACGCAAAGAAAGTTAAAAAAAACAAACGCCGATGATAGAAAAAGACAGCCACATGTGAACTAAAAAGTGAAAAAAGAAAAACATTACTTTTTAATGACAAATCCTTCCTTTCCCTTCCATTTCTCCCCCTAACACAAGCCACAGTTTTGATATTTGAAAAGTGCATCAAACCTTAAGAACTGTCCTTACTTTCTATCTGAGTCTTAGAAACCATATTCCAGATGTCTGAATATACCAAATATACCAAATCTTGTAACTGTTCTTGCACAGATTCAGGTAGGGCTAATTGTGAAATTAGGCATTAAAGTGGAATCAAAACCCATTTCTCTTCTGCATCTTCCTACCTTGGGATGCTGTTCTGGAACCATGAACTGAGAACTTTGAAGCCCCTCCCACTGACTAGATAAGAGAGTGGTGGGACAGGGGGGAGGGAAACCAGCCATGCTGGGATGCATCCAGCCATGCGGGATCTTGACGAGTTAGCAGGCGGCTGATTGAAGAGGGACGGTTGCCATCTCCAGGGCATGGCACGCGTGCCCACAGAGAGGGCTCTGAGTGCCACCTCTGACACAGGTGCCATAGGTTCGCTGCAGTTA
>NW_015390327.1:35731-38569 GCF_001527695.2 Protobothrops mucrosquamatus | reverse complement strand
GACTAGATAAGAGAGTGGTGGGACAGGGGGGAGGGAAACCAGCCATGCTGGGATGCATCCAGCCATGCGGGATCTTGACGAGTTAGCAGGCGGCTGATTGAAGAGGGACGGTTGCCATCTCCAGGGCATGGCACGCGTGCCCACAGAGAGGGCTCTGAGTGCCACCTCTGACACAGGTGCCATAGGTTCGCTGCAGTTACCATATATGAAACCAACAGCTGTAAATAACCTTGAAGAAAAGGAGCATGGTGGCTCATGTGGTTAGGATGCTGGTACAGAATAGACTGTAATAACAGAGTTGGAAGGGATCTTGTAGGTCAGTGATGGCAAACCTTTTAGAGATCAAGTGCCCAAACTGCAATCCAAAACCCACTTATGCATCGTCGGATGTTGGGTGGGTGTGGCCCATTGGGTGGGTGTGGCCCATTGGGTGGGCGTGGCTGTAGTGGTAACGGCAGACTGGGTGGGACTAAAAAGTTCAATCAATCAATTCCAACTTTGCAAGATCTTTTTTTCCCGCAAGAAGTTGAAATTGACTGATTGATTGAACGTTTTTTATTTTTTGCACACGGCGGCAGAGGCCTAAAGCGAAAAGTTTTTATAAAACCCAGCTGAAGGCCTAGGACTGGGGTAACGGCACGAGTGCCCACAGAGAGGGCTCTGAGTGCCACCTCTGGCACCCGGGCCATAGGTTCGCTACCACTGTTGTAGGTCATCTAGTCCAACCCCCCATCCCCAAGCAGCAGACCCTACACCATTTCTGACAGATGGCAGTCCAGTCTCTTATGAAAAGCATCCAGTGATGAAGCTCCCATAACTTCTAAAGGCAATCTGTTCCATTGGTTTATTGTTCTCACTGTCAGAAAATTTATCCTTATTTCTAGGCTGAATCTCTCCTTGATCAGTTTCTATCTGTTATTCCTTGTCTGGCCTTTCAGGTGCTTCAGGTATGATGATTGGAAGGGTGGTGTTCGAGAACCAGTTGATACTGCAGGATGGGGTGAGCTCCTGTCACTCGCTCCAGCTCCTGCTGACTCAGCAGTTTGAAAGCGAGCAAATGTGAGTAGATAAATGGGGTACCACTTCGGTGGGCAGCTTAGCAGGGACATGAAAGAAGCCCTCAACTGGATGCCCTCCGGGCAACGGCGATGTCACTGGCTAAACTTTTCAATCTGGAAGTGCTTTAAGGCTTCCAAAATGACTGCAGTTGTGGTCAAGTTACATTGATGAATTGGAAGAAAAGGTGTCCAGAAATTACAAATTCTGTAGAATTAAGTATATATAATTCCCCTAGGGACATAGGATGCAATATATGCCTATTAGGTTGAGTGCAGATTGAGAATGTATGGCTTCACATGTGTGTGGAAATTTTCCAAAATTACGTTATACCGGTAGTCCTCAACTATTTGTTTAGTGACCCCTTGATGTTACAGCCACACTGAAAAAAGTGACTTACGGCCTCTCCTTGCATTTACAACCTTCATAGCCTCCCCAGGGTCACGTGATCAAAATTTGGGCAGTGGNGACTAGATAAGAGAGTGGTGGGACAGGGGGGAGGGAAACCAGCCATGCTGGGATGCATCCAGCCATGCGGGATCTTGACGAGTTAGCAGGCGGCTGATTGAAGAGGGACGGTTGCCATCTCCAGGGCATGGCACGCGTGCCCACAGAGAGGGCTCTGAGTGCCACCTCTGACACAGGTGCCATAGGTTCGCTGCAGTTAGCATATATGAAACCAACAGCTGTAAATAACCTTGAAGAAAAGGAGCATGGTGGCTCATGTGGTTAGGATGCTGGTATAGAATAGACTGTAATAACAGAGTTGGAAGGGATCTTGTAGGTCAGTGATGGCAAACCTTTTAGAGATCAAGTGCCCAAACTGCAATCCAAAACCCACTTATGCATCGTCGGATGTTGGGTAGGTGTGGCCCATTGGGTGGGTGTGGCCCATTGGGTGGGCGTGGCTGTAGTGGTAACGGCAGACTGGGTGGGACTAAAAAGTTCAATCAATCAATTCCAACTTTGCAAGATCTTTTTTTCCCGCAAGAAGTTGAAATTGACTGATTGATTGAACGTTTTTTATTTTTTGCACACGGCGGCAGAGGCCTAAAGCAAAAAGTTTTATAAAACCCAGCTGAAGGCCTAGGACTGGGGTAACGGCACGAGTGCCCACAGAGAGGGCTCTGAGTGCCACCTCTGGCACCCGTGCCATAGGTTCGCCACCACCGTTGTAGGTCATCTAGTCCAACCCCCCATCCCCAAGCAGCAGACCCTACACCATTTCTGACAGATGGCAGTCCAGTCTCTTATGGAAAGCATCCAGTGATGAAACTCCCATAACTTCTGAAGGCAATCTGTTCCATTGGTTTATTCTCACTGTCAGAAAATTTATCCTTATTTCTAGGCTGAATCTCTCCTTGATCAGTTTCTTTTTTTTCAATAAAATTTTTTATTATTTTCATCATAAAAAGAAAACATACAAATATAACACAAATATAATATAAAACCCACATCCCCCACCCACCCACCCCCGAGACTTCCCAAACCTAATCCCAGGATACTATTCAAATAAAATTAAACTAGTATTAATATCCCTAACTCCACAAAATATCATTCTACATAAGTAGGTGAAATATATATATATGAAAAACAAAAAAAAACAAGTTAACTAAAAACCTAAATTATATTCCACCATGCTATGCTTTTTTTGGATATAAGCAATCCATCTTCTCCATATTAATAAAAATTGTTCATTTGAGTGATTCTTCAAATAAGCCGAAATCTTTGCCATTTCAGCAAAATACGAAACCTTCAATCTCCAGTCCTCCATTGTAGGTA
>NW_015390327.1:30048-32815 GCF_001527695.2 Protobothrops mucrosquamatus | reverse complement strand
GCCCTCCCTCCCTTCCTTCCTTCCTTCCTTCCTCCCTCCCTTTCTTCCTCTCTTTTTTCTTTCTTTTTTTCCTACAACATTTTTCTTCCCTCAAGCTGACTTTACCTTTATATAGGCACCTCCAAGGCTCAGGTGGGGTGAGAAATCACCTGGAGGGACTGCAGTAGAAGAGTGTCCAGATTGAACAGGATAAGCCATTCTTCCTGGTCACTTGAGGCATCTGGCTTGCAACTTCAGTTTGCAAATTTGAAAAACGTCTTTCACGTCAGCCGTGATTCATATATCCATTTCAGATACTTGTCTGTTAGCAAGCAAGAGCTGTGATGGATTTCGTTCCATTTTTTAAAGGCAGATAACTAAAATAAATAGTTCTGGCCCTAATCTTTCAGTACATCTTGCCCACAACTATGCCTGCTCTTTAAGGTTACAGAGAATAGTGGAAGTCATTGCTTGAAGTCATTCGAACAGCAGGTAGGAAAATCCTATGCAAATATAAGCAAATTGTGTTTGACATTTGGGTGGGAAAGGCAAATATTTTGGCTTGTTCTGACAGTAGAGAATGCTTATGTGAACTTTGTAACTTATGACTGTGGGAGACACAGAGTTCAAGTGAGACAAAGCAGTGGCAATAGGAGCTAGTGACATATTTTGATTTCTCTTTCGTATCAAGAAAATTTTAGAAGTTGAGAGCTCATTCTGAGCTACCCTGCTTATTTTCCACTCTTGCATGCCGAACAAAGGAAAAGAGGGGGCATCTTCAGGTAGCTTCAAGGGAGGGGCCTTGCAACTCTATTATTCTATTATTCTCTTGCTGTGAAAGTTTCAGACTTTAAAGTCCCATCCCAGAGTTAGGTGGATCTTGCAGTCTCCTGACCAGAGCAGGACCATAAAATCCTGATGCCACGTTTTGATAAAAACTTGAAGTTGCTGTTGTTTGGGGGGAGTTTCTACACCATGGGTGTTAAACTTGATTGCGTCATGTGACGTATCGTGATGTTTTTTGTCTTTGTGGAGCCAGGGTGGGGGGGTTTGACACCCCTGTTCTACACAGAACCTAGCGTTAGGTACTGTGGAAATTAGGCACCATTGGGCCTCTACTATCATCATCCAGGCCGCTTGTTAAGAGTTTTGGGCATCATCTAGCTTCATATATATATGCCTTTTAGGTTATAGATTGAACTCTGAGAGGTCCTTGGTCCTCACTGAGCTTGGTTGTTTTCTGGCAGATGAAAATTTTATAGCACCTTTGGGACAACCATGATTGGAACGATTGAAAATATCCATAGACAGTCTCCTAGTCATTTTTTTTTTTATAAATTTTTTATTAATTTTTCAAATAAACATATAAACAAATAATACAAATATGGTGCATTTCATTAGAAAAACAAACACATAACAAGCCTACTCAGTAAGTATTCAGAAATAATCGGCGGTTCCCCCCCCCCTGCATCCACACTCCCTCAACCTTCCTACCTACTTCCCTCTTCCTTCCTCCCCCTCTTAACCACAACCTCTCCTCTTTCCTCCTTTCCAACTATCCTACACATCCCATCACCTTCTTTTCCACCACCTTGGATGCAGTTTAGGGGTACTGGCCGATCATCTCCTCTTCTTAAAGACTAACATTTACATTATATTTATAAATACACCTAATTGTATATAATTCTACCCCTTCATCCCTAGTCATTACCCCTGAAGTCACCCAGCCCGTTTTCATGTTTAAGGCAGGACTAGAATTCACAGTCTCTTGGGGATTGGCTCAAGGTCACCCAGCTGGCTTTCATGCCTACGGAAGGATTAGAACTCAGAGTCTCTG
Organism: Protobothrops mucrosquamatus; assembly: GCF_001527695.2. Classification (NCBI taxonomy): domain Eukaryota; kingdom Metazoa; phylum Chordata; class Lepidosauria; order Squamata; family Viperidae; genus Protobothrops; species Protobothrops mucrosquamatus. The sequence continues at coordinate 30,999 of NW_015390327.1, read as the reverse complement.
GTGATTGGCCCAAACAATACATGACTTGTTAGGAGGGTGGTTTCAGGAATAACAAGAGAAGGTTGAAGCTGTACTTGGTAAGTCTTTAAGTACCTACCTATAGGTCTACTTTAAGTATGAATGGATTTGGATGCCATCCACCAAATCTGGCATTTGAGATCCCGTTTATATCAGTTGAAAGCTATTCTTCAATGGTATTCAAGAAAGAGGGCCCCCTGACTGTCCTTCACATTGTGGTTTGGGCTGCCTATTATTTCTTTACTTCCTGCCTACCCCCTTTGTTCATTCTAGGCAGCTAGCTAGGATAAGGAAATTCAAAGCTAACAGATTAAAAACACCACAGAAAATAACAGCATTTCATTAAGAAAAGACTCACCAGCCTCCTAGGTCTGCTTGGATCAAAATGCTAAATGGGAATATTGTGCATATCTCATTGGAACCTTGCAACCCTATAGATTTTCATGCTGAAATAAGCTCCATTAAAGGGAATAGGACTTACTCCCAAGGAAGTGTAGTGTCCATTGGATTGCAGTTGGAATGCCAGTTTGGTGTAGTGGTTAAGGCACTGAGCTAGAAAGCAAAAGACTGTCCCACCTTAGCCATGAAAGCCAACTGGGTGACTTAGAACCAATCACCAGGAGATGGTGAGTTCTAGGCCCACCTTAGCCATGAAAGCCAACTGGGTGACTTTGGGCCAATCACCAGGAGATGGTGAGTTCTAGTCCCGCCTTAGCCATGAAAGCCAACTGGGTGACTTTGGGCCAATCACCAGGAGATGGTGAGTTCTAGTCCCACCTTAGCCATGAAAGCCAACTGGGTGACTTTGGGCCAATCACCAGGAGATGGTGAGTTCTAGTCCCGCCTTAGCCATGAAAGCCAACTGGGTGACTTTGGGCCAATCACCAGGAGACGGTGAGTTCTAGTCCCGCCTTAGCCATGAAAGCCAACTGG
>NW_015390327.1:26698-27977 GCF_001527695.2 Protobothrops mucrosquamatus | reverse complement strand
TTTGGGCCAATCACCAGGAGATGGTGAGTTCTAGTCCCGCCTTAGCCATGAAAGCCAACTGGGTGACTTTGGGCCAATCACCAGGAGATGGTGAGTTCTAGTCCCGCCTTAGCCATGAAAGCCAACTGGGTGACTTTGGGCCAATCACCAGGAGATGGTGAGTTCTAGTCCCGCCTTAGCCATGAAAGCTAACTGGGTGACTTTGGGCCAATCACCAAGAGGTGGTGAGTTCTAGTCCTGCTGGGTGACTTTGGGCCTGTCACACACTCTTAACCCAACTCACCTCATAGGGTTGTTGTTATTGTGGAGAAAATAGGAGGAGGAAAGTGTGTTGGATATATTCATCACCTGCAGTTATTTGTAAAGATAATAAAAAAACCAATAAAAATGAGGCTTGTGGAAAGCATTCCGACAAAAGGCATCAAACCTATAGCTATAAAACGAGTTGGAGGAGAAGGAGAATTTGCCTTTAAGACTCTGAAATGCAACTTATTTTAACATCCAGCCCAGAAGGGATCTTTAAAAGTTCAACACACTTTTTTTTTTTGCCCCCACTCCAAACCGTGAACTCGCCCTCCTGTCAACCTCGTAGGACACCCACGAGGCTAAATGGCATATATGACTTGACTTATAATCAATCACTTAATAACGCTGCCTTTTAAAAAAAAAAACCTGTGCCGGTTTCTCTAAATGCCCCACTTCCATATATTTTGGTTGTAATTTATGCATGGCCTCTCTGAATCTCATCGGTAGCCGCAATCCGTTGGCGTATTGACCTTGCGAGTCATTACTGGGGACATACGTCAATGTATCTGACAGGGGAAAAATTCCCATCATGTTTAACTGCCAAATTTTTGCCTCCTAGCTTTTTGTTGCCTTGCTGATCAATAAACACGTGGGCATTCTTGGACTCTGCTATTACTTAAACATTTAAGGCCTCTTGAGAACCTGTCAGTGGCAGGGAACAAATGAATAAACTTGGCCTCCCTTGGGGTAGAGAAGCAGGAAGACCAAAAGAAAGGAAGTCAAATACTTAACACCTGTCCTCACCTTCAATTCAGACCGCTCATGAATCATTCACATTAGGGCAGAGTTCAAGGCATATTTGGTTGTTTTGTCTTTTTTTCCAAAGTTGAGTCCAGAAGGCTTGTTCTTCCTCACCATCCTGACATGTATCCATGGGATGGCTGGCAGGGGACCAATAGAATAGAATAGAATAGAATAGAATAGAATAGAATAGAATAGAATAGAATAGAATAGAATAGAATAGAATAGAATA
>NW_015390327.1:9148-26650 GCF_001527695.2 Protobothrops mucrosquamatus | reverse complement strand
CTTCTTCTTCTTCTTCTTCTTCTTCTTCTTCTTCTTCTTCTTCTTCTTCTTCTTCTTCTTCTTCTTCTTCTTCTTCTTCTTCTTCTTCTTCTTCTTCTTCTTCTTCTTCTTCTTCTTCTTCTTCTTCTTCTTCTTCTTCTTCTTCTTCTTCTTCTTCTTCTTCTTCTTCTTCTTCTTCTTCTTCTTCTTCTTTTAAGAAGTGTTTGCCCTTGCAATCTTCAAAAGCTGAGAAATAGGGAATGGCCCAAGTCAGCTATCTGGCTTTGTGCCTAAGGCAGAACTAAAACTCATGGCTTCCTGGAGTTCTAGTCCAATGTCTTTAAGAAAAAATAGAGCTGGAAGGGACCTTGGAGGTCTTCTAGTCCAGCCCCCTGCTCAAGCAGGAAAACCTATACCATTTTAGACAAACTGGCTTTCAGTGTAGGTCTGTGTAAATGTAAATTACTGGTAGCAATAGCTAGTAAGCACTTTGATGGGAGATTGCTGGGAAATGCAAAGTCTGTTGATCCTAAACTGGGAAATTTAAAAAGCTATTATGGACGAAGGAAGTGACAAATTGGCACTAGATAAGAGCTAACAGAATTCAAGATGGGTTGAACTTAGACTGCTTGTGGGAACATAATGACTCCAGGCTGATTCCTCTCTTGATTCTGCCCCCAGGCTCTGCCTGTCCTTCTACTATGTGCTTGTGATGGAACTTTATTATTGTAACTGTCCAGAGTCCACATTGTGCCATCAAGGGCCCAGCCAAGGAGAACAGCCAGGGAGAGAATTAGCAAACCACAGTTTTAATTGCTTAGGCATCTGGTGTGACACTATCAGGATTTCTTAGGAAGAGCCTCCATTAAGATTATGTTGCTTGTGGAAACACAAGTCAAAAGCCCTAGGAGATCTTTGAAAGAAACTGTTTATGCCTTTATCTTGTTGTTGGAAACCAGAACTAGGTAAAAGGAGGATATGGAGTGGAATTTACCACTATCTTTCTCCTGGTGGTGTGTGTATGTGTGTGTGTGTGACATGGTAGACACAACAGTTCTAATGGCCAGGAAAGTTTGCCAAAGTAATCAAAGGTAAGTCAGACTTGTTTATCCAGTTTCATTCACTTTTGTCAAGTAATATTATTGAGTTTTCTCATTGTTGTTGACTTTGAGAAGTCCCTTCAAGCTATTTTTGCTATTTTTTGTGGGTGTCCTAGTTGTGGAGGATTGCTCTCAGAGAATATTGTGCTGGGACTCCCAAAGGCTGGTTTTTAAGGGATTGGGAAACAGTAGAGATGGTAACCTGTCCAAAAATGAAGTCACTTGCTACAGTGGGGTTTCTCAGCTTTAGCAATTTTAATCTGTGTGGACATCAACTCCCAGAACTCCCTACCCAGCAATTCTGGGAATCAATCAATCAATTAATCAATTAATTTTCAATAGCAGCCCATCTCAGTCAATGACCCTGGACAGCTTACAATTCAAAAATGTTGAAGTCTACACAACTTAAAGTTTCTGTAGTTGAGAGACACTGGGGATTCTGGGAATTGATGTCCACACAGCTTAAAGCAGGGGTCTTCAAACTTGGCCCTTTTATGACTTGTGGACTTCAACTCCCAGAATTCCTCAGCCAGCATGCCTGGCTGAGGAATTCTGGGAGTTGAAGTCCACAAGTCATAAAAGGGCCAAGTTTGAAGACCCCTGGCTTAATGTTTTGTACTTGAGAAACCCTGAGGATTCTGGGAGTTGAAGTCCATACAGCCAAAGCTCCTGAGGTTGAAAAACATTACACTAAAGGATTTCTGTCATCTATCACTAAACAGTAGTCTTCAAAAGAAACCTGGTATTTCCCAAAGGGCATCACAAGGACAAATATGGAGTCATGGATTTTTAGCAAAGTCCTGCATGATGCTGCGTTATGATCGATGGTATGCAGAAGGACAAGGGGCAGCACTCAAGAGCCAAAGTTCATCATAGTATTTATGATATTGTATTTATATTTTATAAATTATACAGTTTTATTTTTAATATTGTAAGCTTCCCAGAATTACTGTGTGGGCAGCTAATATGGATTTATCAATACTCATAATATTATCAAGTTATACCAGCATGATGCAGGATTGTGACCTTATTACTAGTCGATTGCCCACTGTTTGCAAGAATCAGTAAGAAATTACAATAAAGTAGAAGAAATCCCAATCAGACTGTACAATTTGTAATTGTAGCTGAGAAAAGTATACATCTAATCAAACGCATCTGTATACAAGTATATTTTCCGGTGAGGAAACAAACATCAGAAAATGGACAAGGTGTTAACTCCCCCCCCCCAAGCTATGGTTTGATGAATTGTTGAAGGAAAAGTCTTCATCAGATTCTTTTAAATTTTTACACACAATCTTTGTAGCAGAGAGAGCAATGAACAGTGTCCTCCTGCAGAAGCCCAGATGGTGCAATCCTCTCTATGTCTTCTTGAAAATTCCTCCAAATTCTTACATATGTAAAATCACTCCGGAAGTCGCTTTTAAAAGAATCAAGAAACAAGCCGTGTCACGATATCAAAAAATGGAGGAAAACTTGTGCAAGTTGCCTTCTCATTTATGCTTTGAACATTGAAACTGACAAACATGAGCAGCAACATCCTCCACGGCCGGCAACTCTTTGTGTCTGGAAAGAACACAATCACGCTCCAATCGTATCACACGGGCATAATTGGAAAAACGGACCTATAGCAAACTAGTCAACCACCAAATATTTACAAACATAATTCTTTCTATTTTTTTTCCCCTTCCTGGAATTCCTGTTGGCACTGAATGAACGTAACATTCACGTAGATTGAGAGCTAAGACTGGTAAATTTGGTGTTTCCTGGTAGTTGGCTTCCGTTTGGGTGGCTTGTTGAGTTCTCCCAGGTCTGTCCATCTTTGCTGGCCTTTCCCACGCGACTCCCAATCTCACTTGATCTCAAGAAAAGTCAGATCCACTTCAATTAACCTGATGGTTTTAAGAGTAATTTTCCCCTCCTGTGGTTTTTCCATCAGCTTGGATTCATTTGCCCCTGAGCTATTCACGTTTGAACTTTCACCCACTGAAAGTTCTTCCTTCTTCCATGGTGCCCTTGCTTCTTGCAACCATTGGATGGCAGTATTAGCATTTCCATCAGGCCCCGGGTGGACATTTTCCTGCAGACTCCTCTGCAATTTCCCCTCTCCATTATGCAAAAGACCAATTTTACTTCTCAAAGCCATTTCCTAGGTTGAGATGTTTTTCGGTGGTGGAAATGTAAGGGAGGAAAGAAACTGGTTGACAAGGGTGGATCACTGTCTGCACTATGAGAAGCAAAAAATGTAGAGCTTACTACAGTGGATTCCAAATCTGGGAGAGATTTTGGATAATTGCCTGCTGGTGAAGCTACTTTTCCGTTCCCTGGTGATCTTCTCAACCAACAGAAATCTAATTAACGTTCTGATGCAAGCTTCTGTTATAAGAACATCAGAAGAGCTAGGCTGAGGCAAAGATCTATCTAGTCCATTATTCTGTCCCCCTCATGACTAATCAAGGGGATTAAGAAGCTCTCAAACTAAAATCTCTCTTCCATCATGGCACTTAATAATAATAATAATAATAATAATAATAATAATAATAATAATAATAATAATAATAATAATAATAATAATAATAATAATAATAATAATAAAGTTGGAAGGGACCTTGGAGGTCATCGAGTCCAACCCCCTGCTATTTAAGGCACGTTGCCTATGATTCGAGAGCTATTTTTGTCACACAACAGAACAAACATTTGGGTGACCACTGAACTTGGATCCAAAGTCAAACTCAGTGGATTGAATGTAATATTCTAATTTCTTGATTTCCAAGGTTGATTTATTCTAGCAGTGGCCAAGAAGAAGTTACTTCTTGAATAATTATCGACTTATTTCAATGTATACCCCCGCCTCCCAATAAGCATGCTGCTACTTTGGACAGTTGCAGCAAAGTCTCCAAAACCTTTAAGAAATCCACACACTTTTAACATTGCTGCAGTATATATTTTTTTTTGCAATGAACCATCATTGTAGTCAGATGCAATTGGAAAAAAAAATAATCTTTTACTGACAGATCAAATGTGAGTTCGCACAAAACTTTAAACTTAATTGCAGATTTAGAAAGCATGGTTTGGGGTTCACAGAAGAGGTTAAGCCAAAACAAATAAGCCTTACCGTGATGGCTTAGTTCACACAATATACTAAGACAATGTCCGGTTTTCTCACAACATGCTGATCTACCATCTACATAATCCTAGCCTAGCAGGTGGTGAGAAGCCAATTTAAGAATTGAATTCAGAATTAGTCATGCTCACAACCGATTTACTGAAATGAATCAGACTTCTCTTCCATTAATTTCAGTGGGTGTAGTCTAGCCTGGATCCAACCCATAATTAAGTGTGCCAATGCCTACTGGCACAGGGGAGGTTAAGAGAAGTATCACTGTAATGTGTAACTTAGAATCTCTATAGAACTCAGGAGAAAATCTATATATCCATATCCCCTCAACCTACAGGCTGCTGCTGTAGTAGAATGCAAGTTACTCCTTTCTCAACTGCTCATGCTTAAGAAATCTGAAGGCAAGTGATCTTCTATTTCTACAATGCTTATGCAGAATTCAGGGAAAATTCAAGTCGATTGAGTGAAATCCTGATGTTCTTTGGAAGGACATGAAGAAAAAGTTAATGCTAGATAATAGCCAACACTCCAGAAGATAGGCTGAAGAAAGAGAAGGATATTGACAGATTTGAACACTGGACCCTATCTAACAAAACGATGAGAAAGGTAAGAGTCTACTTTTAGGCACGTAAAACCAAATACACAGATATAGAATAGGTGGGACGTGGCTCAATAGTAATAATTGTGAGAGGAATCTTGGAGTCCTAGTGGACAATCACCTAAATATGAGCCAGCCGTGTGCTGCAGCTGCCAAAAAAGCCAACACAGTGGTGGGCTGCATTAACAGAGGGATAGAATCAAGATCACTTGAAGTGTTAATACCACTTTACAATGCCTTGGTAAGGCCACACTTGGAATACTGCATCCAGTTTTGGTCACCACAATGTAAAAAAGATGTTGAGACTCTCGAAAGAGAACAGAGAAGAGCAACAAAGATGATCAAGGGGCTGGAGGCTAAAACATACAAAGAACGGTTGCAGGAATTAGGTATGTCTAGTTTAATGAAGAGAAGGATGAGGGGGGACATGATAGCAGTGTTCCAATATCTCAGGGGCTGCCCCAAAGAAGAGGGAGTCAAGCTCTTCTCCAAAGCACCTGAAGGTAGGACAAGAAGCAACGGATGGAAACTAATCAAGGAGAGAAGCAACCTAGAACTAAGGAGAAACTTTCTGACAGTGAGAGCAATTAACTAGTGTAACAGCTTGTCTTCAGAAGTTGTGAAACAATTAATCATTGGAACAACCTGCCTCCGGAAGTTGTGAATGCTCCAACACTGGACGTTTTTAAGAAGAGACTGGACAACCATTTGTCTGAAATGATATAGGGTCTCCTGCTTGAGCAGGGGGTTGGACTAGAAAACCTCCAAGGTCCCTTCCAACTCTTCTGTTATTCTGTTATATATTTTCCTAAATCCAGATTACCTGTGTTGACAGATACATTTATTTTATACTCCACCTTTATTATTGCTATAAATAACTCAGGGAGAGGAACATATCTAATACTCCTCCCTTCTCCTATTTTCCCCACACCAAATACCCTGTGTGATGGCTTGTGCTGAAAAACACTTCACTTTCATGGCTAGGGCAGGACTAGAACTCATCATCTCCTGATGATTGGCCCAAAGTCACCCAGCTGGCTTTCATGCCTAAGGCGGGTTTAGAACTCACAGTCTTCTTGTGATTGGCCCAAAATCACCCAGCCAGCTCAGGCCTAATGCAGAACTGGAACTCACATGCTGGTTTCTAATTTGGTGCCGCATCCACTGGACCAAACTGGCTCTCTCAATCAGAGTCTACAATGTTCACATGAGAGGCACAAGAGACAGTGTAAAACAGGGGTGTCAAACTGCCGGCCCACAGGCTGGATGCATCATAGTGAAACCGCGCCCACCCCATTGCCGGCAATGGCAAAAAAAGTCACGATACGTCGCAACACGTCACGTGACATTGCGAGTTTGACACCCCTGGTATAGGGCCTTCTGCTTGAGCAGGGGGCTGGACTAGAAGACCTCGAAGTTCCTTTCCAGATTCTATTCTATTCTATTCTATTCTATTCTATTCTATTCTATTCTAGTCTAGTCTAGTCTAGTCTAGTCTAATCTAGTCTAGTCTAGTCTAGTCTAGTCTCTAATTTCTATTCTATTCTATTCTATTCTAGTCTATTCTAGTCTAGTCTCTAATTTCTATTCTATTCTATTCTATTCTAGTCTAGTCTAGTCTAGTCTAGTCTCTAATTTCTTTTCTATTCTATTCTATTCTATTCTATTCTATTCTATTCTAGTCTAGTCTAGTCTAGTCTAGTCTAGTCTAGTCTAGTCTAGTCTAGTCTAGTCTCTAATTCTATTCTATTCTGTTCTGTTCTGTTCTGTTCTGTTCTGTTCTATTCTATTCTATGTTCTAATTTCTACACCCCTGGTGTAGAAAGACCAGACTTCATAATTGTCTCCAAGCACAAAATATTCTGCAGTGAACAGGAATCCAGCTGCAGAACCTCACAGATGATGTTTGTGGAACATGGTCCCTGCACTTAGAACAGTGAAAAGCCTCCCCAGGCCTTTGTTGCTAATGGGTCCATCCTTAAGAGTCATCAGCTGGTGAAAAATATGTGAAATACATTTATCGGCTTTGTACAGACATGCCCCTAGGAGGGAAAAAGTGATTTGTCACACTGCAGCTTGAATATCATCGCGAAATGAAAAGATAATTGCTCTTAAATTTCTCTCTCCCCTTTCTTTAAGAATCATGAATGTAAAATGTTGTAAAATACACTCGCGGATCAGATTTCATATGTATAGAATCGCTGTTGCGACTATGAGATCCACCCGGCAATTATGATAATATTTCTTCTGCTATTTTTTTCCCCCACTCCACTGCGGTTCTTTCTTTCCTTGTATTGCCCCAAGGATGTTGCTTTAAATGCGCTGGAAAAAAAAGTTGGTTTGACAGATTTTACATTGTCCCGCGTATTTATTTATTTTTTTCCCCCTATAAAGCAGGGAAAATCCTTTGCAGGAAAGACTGAGAGAAGCAGACCTTTATGTTTTCCAAATGCCAGAAAGAATAGGGTTAGAATAAATATCATGCATACAGAACGCAGCTGCGCGCATTTCAAAGAGTTCAGTTCAAGTTCCAAAACAAGCACATAGCTGCACACGTTCGCTGCTTCGCTCATTTTTTATGGAACACATTTTGTGTGTTAACACAAGGGCAGAACGTGAAACTGGCCCTTAAAAAAACAAATCATAGTAGTTAGCCTGAGAGTACTTCTCTGGTGAAGTTCTATCTTCAAGAAAGCTCTAGAACAGTGGTGGCGAACCTATGGCACGCGTGCCAGAGGTGGCACTCAGAGCCCTCTCTGTGGGTACGCGTGCCGTCGCCCCGGTCCTAGGTCTTCAGCTGGGTTTTATAAAACCTTTTCGCTTTAGACCTCTGCCGCCGTGTGCAAAAAAAAAAAAAAGGTTCAATCAATCAATTTCAACTTCTCACGGGAAAAAAATAAGATCTTGCAAAGTAGGAATTGATTGATTGAACTTTTTAGTCCCACCCAGTCTGCCGTTACCCAATGGGCCATGCCCACCCAATGGGTCACACCCAGCCAATGGCCCACACCCAGCCAATGGGCCACACCCAGCCAATGGGCCACACCCACCCGGCACCCAACGATGCATAAGTGGGTTTTGGGTTGCAGTTTGGGCACTCGGTCTCTAAAAGGTTTGCCATCACTGCTCTAGAATAATTCTCTGTCTCATATTTCTTCACTTTGATCGATTGACTGGTTACATCATTTTTAACTCTTAGCAATCACGCAAATTTTTTTCCATGATGATCTATCCGTAACCTGTTCTTTCAAGTCTCCCAATAATGGACTAGATGACCTCCAAGGTCCCTTCTAATTCTGTTATTCTGTTCTATTCTGTTTAGCATTCATTTGCCATTATAGCTGAGTTCACAGCTATGCTGTTGGCCAACTTCTCTTTCCTTCCATTTTTTCCCAGCATTAGACCCTTCTCCAAAGAACTGGGTCTTCCTATAATATGTCGAAAGGAGGTAAGAGCCGTGGTGGCGCAGTGGTTAGAATGCAGTATTGCAGGCTAATTTTTCCAACTGTCAGCAGTTCGATTCTCACCGGCTCAAGGTTGACTCAGCCTTCCATGCCTCCGAGGTCGGTAAAATGAGGACCCAGAATGTTGGGGGCCATATGTTGACTCTGTGCGCTAAAGCCCTATAAAAGGATATATAAATCCAAGTGCTATTGCTATAATTGGAGTCCATTATTTGTCCTTTGAGTGAGATATCTGGGTTTATTTCTTTGATGATCTCTCAGTTTGTTTTCTTGGTTGTCCATGGTATTCTCAGAAGTCTTCTCCAACACTTCCCCAATACTCTTCCTATGCTGCTTTTTAAAAGTCTAATTTTCACTTCCATAGAGTGTGTCACAGAGAATACCATGCCTTGTACGGTTCTGATCTTTGTAGGTATGGACACATTGCAACATTTGAATATCTTTTCCAAGGTTCTTGGGACCGCTGTGCTAAGTCCTAATCTGTAGCATTTTTCTTGACTACTTTACTAATGACCTTCTTAAGACGCTATTACTGGACCCAGCAATTCTGGACAATTTTTGTCCTCTCTTCAGAAGTGATCATACTGCAGCTTCTTCTGGATTATTCAGATAGGATTCATGCTTGGGCACTGTACTGAGACAGCACAGATCGTGCCTATTGATGATCTCTGGCAGGGCTAGGATGGAGGTGGGGAGACCATCCTGGATCTCCTTTAATATCATTGGTCACAGTATCTTTCTAGGCTACCTATGGGGATTAGGAATGAGGAGGCACAACGTTTTTGTGGTTCTCCTCTTTCTCTGTGATGAGTTCTAGTGAGTGTTGACAGGAAGGAAGAGATAAAGCCTGAAGTCTTTGGCATTTGGAGGACTGCAAGGCTCAGTGCTCTTGCCTTCTGGATGGGAAGGAAAAGGGTCAAACTCAACTCTTGAAAATTTGAATGGCTGTGGATATTTGAAACACCTACATTTTCCACTTATAACCCCAGATGGAATTGCATTTCCCCATTCAGCACTGGTGCACTCTTGAAGTCCCAGTTCCTGCTCCAGGAGTAGTTGGCAACGATGGTCAGAATGCTTTTTGCACAGATTCATTTTGGTACATCAAAGAAGCTTTCCTCATAGTCACTCCTGCTTTGGTCACCTTGCATGTGGGCTATTGCAATGTAATCTTTATAGGGCTGCCCTTGAACAGCCCTTGGAAGCTGCAGTTGCTTCAGAATGAAGTGACATAAGCCGTTACGGGCATACAAAGTGATGCTCAGGTAACACCACTGCTCCATGAGATACAATGAATAGAATAGAATAGAATAGAGTAGAGTAGAGTAGAGTAGAGTAGAGTAGAGTAGAGTAGAGTAGAGTAGAGTAGAGTAGAATATAGAATATAGAATATAGAATATAGAATATAGAATATAGAATATAGAATATAGAATATAGAATATAGAATAACTGAGTTGGAAGAGACCTTGTAGGTCATCTAATCCACACACACACACCCCATTTATACCATTTCTGACAGATGGCAGTCCAGTCTCTTCTTGAAAGCTTCCAGTGATGAAGCTCCTACAACTTCTGAAGGCAATCTGTTCCATTGGTTGATTGTTCTCACTGTCAGAAAATGTATCCTTATTTCTAGATCGAATTTTTCCTTTGATCAGTTTCCATCCATTATTCCTTCAGGTGCTTTGGAAAATAGGTTGATCCCCTCCTCTCTGTAACAGCCCCTCAAATATTGGAACACTGCTATCACGTCTCCCCTGGTCCTTCTCTTCACTAGACTAGCCATGCCCTGTAACCGTCCTTCATACGTTTTACCCTCCAGTCCCCTAATCCTCTTTGTTGCTATTCTCTGCACTTTTTCTAGAGTCACAACATCTTTTTTATAGTGTGGTGACCAAAACTGGTTGCAGTATTCTAGGTGTGGTCTTACTAAGGCTTTATAGAGTGGTATTAGTACCTCGCGCGATGGTCACCAGTAGGCTTCCCGCTGCAATTTAAGATGTCATTATCACCTATAAAGGCTTCATGGCATAGAGCCTAGCTATCTTCTATAAAGTCTGTCCATCTTGTACAATTGGACAGAATTGGCTTACTTTTGGTCTCATTGATTAAACATTGATGGAGCCCAGGAAATGGGTCTTCTCTGTTGTGATAACTGCCTTCTGGATCAGCAACCCTCCAGAGATTTGAATGAGTCCTACTCTTACCTTATTTAGATAAGCCTTGAAGACCTGACTCTTCCCCCAGGTGCTGAGCTAAGAGTATTGCAGGCTTTCCATTGCTCAATCTGGGCATCTATCATTTTCTTATAGAATACAATTAAACTACAATCAGAGAGAATATAATGGAAAAGAACGGATCTTGCTATGGTTTAGGAGATAAACTTTGCCACCTTGAAAATGTTGTTTCAGTAAACTGAGACCTTTCTTCAGATCATCCCCAAAGGTTGTTGCAGAATCTGAACTGTAAATGTATTAGAAACAAAACAATTAAAATAATTAATATTAACTGTAGTAAGCGCCTGAAAGTGGAACAAAATGGAAAGTAATGAAACTAATCAAGGAAAGAACCAACCTAGAAGTAAAGAGAAAATTCCTGACAGAGAACAATTAATCAGTGGAATGGCTTGCCTTCAGAAGCTGTGAGTGCTCCATCACTGGAAGTTTTTTTTAAAAAAGATTGGACAACCATTTGTCTGAGATGGTATAGGATTATCTGCTTGAGCAAGGGTTGGACTAGAAGATCTCAGAAGTCCCTTCCAACTCAGTTATTCTGCTACAAATTTTTTTTAATTAAACTTGCATTTCAGAAAAATCAGATCAAACTTTGTCTCAACCTGATGGTCTTATCGAACTGCCTGTTGACATGCAAAAATTTAAGTTATAGCATATATCATCTATCACTCTTTCTCTTTCATACACAAATTTGCTTTTGAATTAAATCTGAATCCAGATGCTCCTACTTTGCAGATGTGCATTATCCCTTGACATTATCCATATATAGTACATCTCTCTCTAGGCAGATCAAAGAAACAGTCCGGGGTAATTTGTTTTGTAGCCTTGACAGAGTACACAATTTTGATTTTTTCATCTAATTGTAAGCCCTCTGGAGATCATAGTGCTTTTATACTTATATGTCATCTAAGAAATATTGTTGGCATCAGCTGCTATTAATAGAAGCAGCAAGAGTCACCCAGGAGTAAACTGAGGACTGGCTCTTAGGAATTTGATGTGAAAGCCTTCACTATTTCATTTTTTTTTCTACATTTTTTTAATAGTGCAGGAAATGGCCCCTGAGGGATAATAAATTTTAAAACCTGCTGCACCTTTCTCAAAGACAAAGCAAAACCAACAATTGTGGTTTGAAAAGAAAACTTGAAATGGTTCCCACCTAGGTGGATATACTATGTAACAAGGTAGAATATGTTGCGTGCAAGGTTTGGACTAAAAAAAAATAGGATGTCAATCATGGCAGTAGGTAACTTTGCTACTCCTGCCTGCTGTGACACGTTTGTTACACACAGTATAAATAATGTGAGGAATGTAGGCTTACTCATCATTTGTCATAAGTAGGAAATGAAAAGGCAAGTAAAATGTGTACAATACACACCATTTATAACCAACCAAACTATTCATGGCCCAACAGCTATCTATAGTAGCTAGGCAGCCGTTTAACCTCACACTGTCTCCACCTTGTTAGGTGACAAATGACAAATTGTCCTTCTTTTAGAAATGTTAGGCTGTAAAGAACAAAGCAGAAGAATTGGACTTAGCATAACAGTTTGACTACTGTCACATCATTGAATAATAAGAATTAAGCATTAATTTAGTTTCTGTCTTTACCTCGCCTAATCTTACCCCTCAAAATGTTATTCTGTTGAAAGAATCCTCTTGCTTTGCATGACATATACATTTCATACAGGATATAATCTACTTGTTAGGACATGTCAGTGGCTTTCCTGTTTAAAGTGTTGGTGGTTAAAGTTTGCTTTCAGAAGTCTGTTGATTAGCTACTCCTATTGGGCGCAAAGGCTTGGCAGTTAAAGATGCTGAACTTGTCATCTAGAAAGCAGACAGGACAGGTTCAAGACCCGAGCGCTGTGCAATGGGGTGAGCTCCCGTTCCTTGCCTCAGCTCCTGCCCACCTAGCAGTTTGCAAGCATGCAAATGCGAGTAGATAAATAGGTACCACTTCGATGGGAAGGTAACAGCGTTCCCTGCACCTTTGGCCATATGACCATGGAAATTGTCTTTGGACAATGCTGGTGTCATGGTTCCGACAGATGAAACTCTTCAAAGAACTTCGAGGCATTGTTTACCTTAAAGAATTTTTATGGGAGTAGCATAGCTTCGGCACCAACATAGTTGAATCCAAAAACTGGATTCCCCTCCCCTGAGCACATAGTATCAAAGCACAATTCCCTCCTCCAATCAACAGTCATAAATCACATTCTCCAATTAGTTTGAAATGCAGGCTTTCCCACCTGTTCTGCAACCGCCAATTCTTATCATCTCTTATTTCAAGCTCTGAGTTCATACACTAGTACAATATTGTTATGTCTAACTAACGCCCACCACATTCCGCCTCCTCCCCCAGCACCATCTAATTCTAAGAGTAAAGCATAAGAAAGAAAAAGGCTGCATCTTCATATGTTGTCAAAGCAAGAACATCCAATGTTAGCAGCGGTGACAGCTGACTCCCTCAGCTAAGAAACAGCAGTGAGCATCTTCCCCTAGATCAGGGGTGTCAAACTGCCGGCCCGTGGGCTGGATGCATCATAGCAAAACTGCACCCACCCCATTGCCGGCAATGGCAAAAAAAAGTCATGATACGTCACGACACGTCACGTGACGTTGTGAGTTTGACACCCCTGCCCTAGAGTCAGACACAATAGGTAGGGGAAACTTTACCTTTTTATATTAGTCCCAAGGGAATTATTTTCACTTCTCTCTTTATGTATATTTATAATAATAATAATAATAATAATAATAATAATAATAATAATAATGATAAAGTTGGAAGGGACCTTGGAGGTCATCTAGTCCAACCCCCTGCTCAGGCAGGAAACCCTATACCATTTCGGACAAATGGCTGTCCAGTTTCTTCTTAAAAGCTTCCAGTGTTGGCGCGTTCACCGCTTCTGGAGGCAGGTTGTTCGACTGGTTAATTGTTCTAACTGTCAGGAAGTTTCTCTTTAGTTCTAGGTTGCTTCTCTCTTTGGTTAGTTTCCACCCATTGCTTCTTGTCCTGCCTTCAGGCGCTTTGGAGAATAGCTTGACTCCCTCTTCTTTGTGGCAGCCCCTGAGATATTGGAAGACTGATATCATGTCCCTCCTTGTCCTTCTCTTCATTAAACTAGACACACCCAATTCCAGCAACCGTTCCTTATATGTTTTAGCCTCCAGTCCCCTAATCATCTTTGTTGTTCTTCTCTGTACTCTTGAAAACACTTCTCTTCATCCAAGCCATTTAAAGGTTGATCATTTTAGTACATGTAAATTTCACCTTGGTATTTAATTATTGAGCTTGTTAATGTTTGTTTTGTTTTGTTTTGTTTTCAGTATATTTTTTTAAATATTAGCCACCATGAGCTAATGAATGAATGAAATGAGTGAATGAATGAAAGGAGTGAATGAAAAAGTAGCATAGAAATGAAATAAATAAATGTGGATTCTTTGCTTTTTTTTCCTGCTTTCCTTTAATTTCTGACATCTCTGAAAAAAAAAAGATTTATTTATTTATTTTTTTAAAAAATAAGCTTTGCGAATGGTCCATGTGCCGTAGTAGAGTTTATGCCAAATCTTGAATTTGCAAATGTTGGGTGAAGGAAGAAGATAAGACATGTTCTTTCTCTTTTAAATAAGCACGCTTTTGGAAGATTAGAGGGCCAAAGAAACCCCAAATACGATTGCTACACCATATGTTGCTATTCACCATTAGTTAATTATAGTAGTGTGCAGTCCCTGTTGGATTTGATAGTAGTTGTCATCTTCCAGGAAAACAAGTAGCCCCAGCTGTTACAATTCATATTATTTATTTAGTCCAACCTCATGCAGTTCAGTGAAATCTAATTCACTGAGTGCCGAGTACATCATGCTGAAGAGCTTGTAGAAATCCCAAATGCAGCGTTTCAGTTTAACAAGGGTCTGCCCCTTGGAATCTTCTACATAGGATTTCATTAGTCCCGGACATGGGGGGGGACTTGCTTATTTGCTTGCATGCTTATATATTTCTTGTTAGTTGCGAAGTTGTGTCCGACCCATCGCAACCCCATGGACAACGTTCCTCCAGGCCTTCCTGTTCTCTACCCATCTTCTGGAGTCCATTTAAGCTCACGCCTACTGCTTCAGTGACTCCATCCAGCCACCTCATTCTCTGTCGTCCCCTTCTTCTATTGCCCTCAATCTTTCCCAGCATTAGGCTCTTCTCCAGGGAGTCCTTCCTTCTCATTAGGTGGCCAAAGTACTTGAGTTTCAACTTCAGGATCTGGCCTTCTAAAGAGCAGTCAGGGTTGATCTCCTCTAAGACTGACCGGTTTGATCGCTTTGCAGTCCAGGGGACTCGCAGGAGTCTTCTCCAGCACCATAGTTCAAAGGCCTCAATTCGTTGGCGCTCAGCCTTTCTTATGGTCCAACTTTCTCAGCCATACATTGCAACTGGGAATGCTTATATATAGTATGTAATATTTTGATTATGAAACAGATCGTATGCTTATGATGTGGAGAAATATGAAGGATGGCTCTTTTTATAATGATTTGCATAAACAGTGAGAATCATATAAGTGCCATTGATTTTCTGGGTTCCTCCATCAATGATCTGCGTGCACCTTCAGGTTTTTCATTAGGAGGCTGAAGGCTAGAACATACGAAGAATGCTTACAGGAGTTGGATAGGTCTAATCTGATGAAGGACTAGGGGAGACATGATAGCTGTGTTCCAAAATTTGAGGGGCTCTTACAGAAAAAAGAGGGTCAACCTATTTTCTAAATCACCAAAAGGCAAAACAAGAAACAATGGATGGAAACTAACCAAGGAGAGAAGCAACCTGGAATTAAGGAGAAACTTCCTAGTGAAATGGCTTGCCTACAGAAGTTGAGGGTGCTCCATCACTGGAGGCTTTCAAAAAGAGACTGGACAACCATTTGTCTGAAATGGTATAGTCTCCTACTTGACAGGGGGTTGCACTAGAAGACCTCCAAGGTCCCTTCCAACTCTATTAGTCTATGTTCTATGAATATCTATAGAAACAGTTTAAGGTACTCTTTGCTCAGTGGAAATCTGTTCATAGCTTTAGATGCAAGATGGGCTTTAACACTGTTGCAATCAGAACAGACTTACATCACCTTACAAGATTGTTCTTGGACTTCAAACATTGGAAACAAAATTGAAATAGAGTTTTTTACTTCAAGACTAAAGTATAATAAACATTTCCTCCAAATTTTGTGTAGAAAAGGATGACATTGTGAATAAAACAGTGCTTTGACACTAATAATTGTTCAAATGTTCCTTCCTTCCTTCCTTCCTTCCTTCCTTCCTTCCTCCTTCCCTTCCCTTCTTCCTTCCTGTTGCCATTAAGGTCAAGGCATAAAGCTTTGTAGTAAATCTGGAATTTGCTGAGTGAGGAAATGAAGATTTATACAAAGCTAACTTGAACAAATGGTGAATAATTGATTTAACTGACCTGACAGCTCATACTATGCTAGTAAATAATACATAACATCTCCTTCTTCCTTTACTATGTGGATAATTTAGTATTCTTCACATTTTTATTTCTTCCAATAAGATACTTCAGGGATTAAATGATTCCTGACCACTGCCTCCCAAAAATCATATTTGACACTCGAATCATACTATTCCCTTTCTTTATCCTCTAAGTTGTAGGCTATTGATGGCCATTTCTGCTGTTCTTGAGGGCCATCTAAATACAAACATTGTGCCCTCTGGCCCCTGCTTTTTCTTCATCTTTTTTTAAGACAACGACCCTCCATATTACAGAAACCCAAGGTCTTAAAATACAATTGCCACTCACCACTCACTGCTTCAGCTTACATGGCATAGCGGCCCTTCTCAATGCACTGCAAAAAAATGTATAATGCAATTTATTACTGAAATAGTAGCACATTATCACATGCTGCCTTTTAAGGGGGCCTTTAGATAAAGGTCAAGGCTTCCCTGTCCAGTTGTGCTTGACTCTAGGGCAGAGTTCTCCAACCTTTCCGGGCTCGCGGCCTGGAGGGGAGAGCAGCTTGCAAATTACTGCATGTGCGTGCACGTACACACACGCAAATGGGGCCATGCCCACTGGCGCAGTACTAGCGGCCGTGCTCATGCATGTGG
This sequence comes from Protobothrops mucrosquamatus, assembly GCF_001527695.2. Classification (NCBI taxonomy): domain Eukaryota; kingdom Metazoa; phylum Chordata; class Lepidosauria; order Squamata; family Viperidae; genus Protobothrops; species Protobothrops mucrosquamatus. The sequence continues at coordinate 10,058 of NW_015390327.1, read as the reverse complement.
CATGCACTGGTGCCATGTGCATGCACAAACAGCTGCGCAGCCCCCCACGGTGGCTAGTGCCCATTCACGCATGCACGAATGGGCAGTGCACACACACACACACACACTAGTGGCCTATTCGCACATGCACAAACGGGGTATGCATGCCCCCGTGCTACCGTTCCCGTTTGCAGTTGCGCACATGCGCAAACAGGACTGTGGGCACTAGCACGAGTGAGAGGGATGCACACCCATGTGTGCGTGCCCTGGCCAGTCATTTCTGTGGTCCACTGGTCAAGAGCTCACGGCCCATAGGTTGGGGACCTCTGCTCTAGGGCACAGTGCTCATCTCTGTTTCTTGGCTGAGGGAACCAGCTTGTTCTGGAGACATTTTCCATGATCATATAGCCAGCATGAGTATACACCAAAGGAGCACAGAACACTGTTACCTTCCCACCAAAGTGGTACCTATTTATCTACTCGCATGTGCATGCTTTCAAACTGCTAGCTGGGCAAGAGCTGGGGCAATGAACAGGAGCTCACCCTGTTGTGTGGTGCTTGGGTCTCAAACCGGAGCTGTCCAGCTCCAAGCTCAGCCTATTTAACCACTGAGCTATCGTGCCCCCAAGGGAGCCTTTACAAAAGCATAAACATTTTGAAAACATTGCAGCTTTACATACATGGGCTGGATGCCTTTCGCAACCCTGACTAGTTTTATATTACTTTGACTGCTTATTTATTTATTTATTTATAATTTAATTTATACCCCGCCCTTCTCCTCATGGGACTCAGGGCGGCTAACAGCCTCATAAAAACTACAATACAAATACAATAATTAAAAGCCGAATTAAAAAGAAATATTTAAACAGGCCGATCAATTAAAATTATCCTTAAAAATCCCCTGAAACTTTAAAATCATTAACAATTATCC
>NW_015390327.1:5678-6696 GCF_001527695.2 Protobothrops mucrosquamatus | reverse complement strand
CTCTTAGGAATAGTAAAACCTCTCTTTGGTTCATGAAGCTTATATATTTTCATAATTCAGACCAAGATTGATTAAGAGTTAATTTACATGTTCTACAGCTCGATAGGACTGCATTGCTGGCCCAACTAAGCAACTCGCCATTACCATCCCATCTTTTACAGGAGTCACAATATATCAAACCCTGCAATAAACAAGGTTTCGTTCTTGTTGTGCATCTTCTCTCCCATCACTCTAATTTGGTAAACCAAATGCATTTAATAGTCAAGAAAGGAATGCACCATTGTATACAGAGTAGAAAGAACCAACATATGACTAATATAACATTTCTGTGCTGCTATGCTGTGATATGCATGCAGCTATATGATAATAGGCATATAGTTAAGGACTTATTTAGTGATGCGCATGGACTGAAATCTCATAAATGACTCATTTTGTCCATATCTGTCAACAATGGAGAAAGGCAGCATGGTTGATAGCTCTGGGTTATATTTCACATTGAGAGATATGTGGTTGAACTCAGTCTTTTCAAGTTTATGTTCCCTCCAGTCTTCTTAACCCCCATATGCTGCTTCCTTTGTTGGAGAAAGGTAGAGTGTCAACCCCACATTGTGAAAATCAATGCTTTTCATTCAGCCTGATGTACTGTATGCTCTCTGGACCAAAGAAGAGGGAGTCAAGCTATTCTCCAAGGTGCCTGAATGCAGGATGAGAAGCAACGGGTGGAAACTGATCAAGGAGAGAAGCAACTTAGAACTAAGGAGAAACTTCCTGACAGTTAGAACAATTAACCAGTGGAACAACCTGCCTCCAGAAGCGGTAAATGCTCCAACACTGGAAGTTTTTAAGAAGAGACCGGACAGCCATTTGTCTGAAATGGTGTAGGGTTCCTGCCTGAGCAGGGGGTTGGACTCGATGACCTCCAAGGTCCCTTCCAACTTTATTATTATTATTATTATTATTATTATTATTATTATTATTATTATTATTATTATTATTATTATTATTATTATTATTATTA
>NW_015390327.1:0-5477 GCF_001527695.2 Protobothrops mucrosquamatus | reverse complement strand
ACACTGGAAGTTTTTAAGAAGAGACCGGACAGCCATTTGTCTGAAATGGTGTAGGGTTCCTGCCTGAGCAGGGGGTTGGACTCGATGACCTCCAAGGTCCCTTCCAACTTTATTATTATTATTATTATTATTATTATTATTATTATTATTATTATTATTATTATTATTATTATTATTATTATTATTATTATTATTATTATTATTATTATTATTATTATTTAATAGACAGTGTCTGATTTAACAGACAATACTTCATTAAATGGGGATGGTATCTGATTGTAAAATGCATTTGATACATTTGCCAATTGGGCTGTTAGCCACCCTGAGTCCGTAAGGAGAAGGGCGGGATATAAATACAATAAACTAAACTAAACAATAAACTAAACTAAAGGATTAACGTACAATTCATATTTTCCAGTTAACATTGTCTTTACAAAGTATGAGCAAAATTATTTAATTCATTAAGCAGTAATTCAGAGCTGAGTATCAACATGCTGTCTGTTAATACTAAAATTACTTCTTATTAAATCAAGAAGGGTATAGTTTCACTATTCCAATGAGAGGTAGGAAAGCCCCTTAGGCAATTTCCACGTAAAATACTACACTGAGGAAATAAAGCATAGATAAAGAAAGCAGAAAACAAATCCAGAGCTTAAAGAATGGATTGCCATACTTGAAGGCATTGAAGTTCAACCATGGGTCCTGATTGGTTTAAGTATTCCATAGGCAGCTGTGAGCATCAGAAGGCGAGCAAGGAAGCAGGAGCCATGGGGAAAAGCCAACAACCATCACTAAACAACAGGGCAAGGCAAGAAGCATGTCAGAAAGGAAGACGTGAACCAGGTCCAAAGAGGAATTAAGGGTGTACCCAAGTTCAAAATGATCTCTCCCTTTTTTTTGCTCAAACTGGGCTCATTGGAAGAAGATGCCTTGTATATTTCTTCCACTTCAGCTAGCTGCTACTCTTCTGGGATGAATAATATCAATTCAGGCTGAGGATATCTCATAGAGAGGATGCTATCTGCAGTTTGATCATGGACTACTTGGAACAACCATCCACAATTTCAACAGTTCCCAACAATCAAGTACCACCACTTAGATGTCCTCTCCTTCACTTTCAGTGGAATCCAGTGAAGGGCATCATATAAAGGAGAACAACAACAATCTCTGTGAGACTGTGAAGGAATGTAGTGAGGAGACGTGTCCTCAGGAGAGAAGAAGTGCAACTAGGCAACTAAGCCCAGATATCAAATGTGAGAGAAAGGGGATGAGGACAGTTGCTCCTTAATAGTTCACAGACTATATTGTAGATGCAGATGGTAGAATCCTCAGCCTGGCAAGATTTTGTCTATGGGTGTGAAAGATCTCAGTTTGGAAGAATTACTTAGTTTGGGGCCTGACAAAGTGGCTGCATTCAGAAACTTCAACTGTGTAGACCAGGGGTAGTCAACCTTGGCTCTTTTATGACTCGTGGACTTCAATTCCCAGAATTCCTGAGCCAGCTTAGCTGGCTCAGGAATTCTGGGAGTTGAAGTCCACGAGTCATAAAAGAGCCAAGGTTGACTACCCCTGGTGTAGACTATGGTTACTTGTGATTATATAAGTATGGGTGCTTCTGGGCTAGTTGTCAAGAAAAACAGACGGAGCCCTTTCAGAAAAATAAATAAACAACATCCATTCTACATGAGCCACACTAGGTGCTAGTATATCCTATGCCAGTCTTGACTTTTTTATATATATATATAAATATTTTATTGAGTTTTATAAAGGTAATAAAGGGATAGGGTCAAAAAGGATAAGACAAAGGGAAACATACAAAAAGGTTAGACCAGGGGAAAGGGGTAACACAAAAGTGGGATTAATCCCACAAAATTATATCGCTTCAGCAAGTCTACCAGTCCGGGTTTACATATTAAATCTTAATAATTACTCTATTATTAAACAACTTTCAATATAATCATGTAAATAACAAATTAGTCAATAAATCTCATTCATTTCACTACTTGACAATGCTTAGTATTAATTAATTATAATAACTTTAAAATAATAATATATTACATATTAATTATAGTTTACCATATTGTTTAAGATCACAAATATACAAAGAGGAAGAAGAAGAAGAAGAAATAAGAACAAGTTCATACAAATAATCATGGAATCTAAATAGAAATTATCAATTATCTCTTTAAATTTCATAACCTTTTCTTATTCTAGCATGTTTCTAACCAATAATAAAATTTTTCCCATGTTTTAAAATAAATTGTGTCTTCTTTCTCTTTCATTTCTAAAGTTAATCTATCCTTTTCTGCACATTCGGGTATTTTTGTTATTATAGTCTAGTCAGATGGTAAATTTTCATTTTTCCAAAATTGGGCAAATATTATTCTTGCGGCTGTCAACACATGCAATATTAAATACTCATTCTCTTTTCCATAATTCAAACCTAATATTCCTAACAGAGTTCTGGTTTAAATTCTATCTGTATTTTAATCATCTTTTCTAGCCACATGTGGATCTTAAACCAAAACTTTTTAGCATTAGGACATATCCACCAGAGATGGTAATAAGTGCCTGATTGTTGTTTACATTTCCAACACATATTTGATACATTTTTAAACATTTTCTCTAATCTAACTGGTGTCATGTGCCATCTATAAAACATTTTATATAAGTTTTCCTTATACCAGTCTTGACTTTTTATACTTTAAATCTTATAGTACTGAAGGACAGCCTACCAGCCTTTCCCAAACTTTATACTATGGACTGGAGGAATCCTTTTCAGCTCCCATGACATAAAAATGGCAAAACAGTACAAAAATGTTGCGATTCACTTCTAACCTACACAAGCCATGTTTTACAACATTTGCAGCAACCACAGAATGTCAGGCCAGCAGCTGAGACTGCAGTGCGTGTGAAAATTCGCACCATTATAAGCTCATGCATGGTGCAGTGTGCAAAGTTCAAAACGTGATTCATCAATCACAATCTTTTGTAGAACCTCAGTGACCACCTGTGGATCCCCGGTGGAGAAAGACTTGCCTAAGTCCTTCTAAAGTCATCTTTGCCTAGGTGTCTAGTACTAGAGATAATGTAGTCCTGGTGGTAGGCTGTGCCATATGGAGTTTCTTCTCAAAAGAAATGCAGCTGGCTCCTTCTGCTTTTGTTAAAGATACATTATTCCTTTCAATGTATTCCATTTCTTTGACTTTTAACTGTAAGCTTGTTAGTTTTACATCATGTGCTGCACTGATGGCTTAATTTTCTGATTAGGCTTAAATTTGCTTTATGATTTATGTAGTCGTCATATTGATGTGGACAGCATGTTTTATATAGTGAGCTGGCTTGGGGAGATTGTGGTCTCAAACAGAGGCAATGAAATGTATTATAATCAATTAAATGGTCTTGCTGGATGCTTAAAGACAATTTTTGAACACTGTTCTCCCAGGCTTATAATGTAATTTAGGGCTGTATGATGCTTTGGATTTGATTTGGAGGAGATGCTTTCAAATACACATGTGCACGAGCAAAGCACCTATTGTGACTCATTAAAGCAGCTGTGTCTTTAGACTACTTCTGAATCAAATCTAGCCCTATCAGAAAGGGAGATGATTGGAGTTTTTCTTCCAAATATTTTAAAATTGGAGTGTTCTATCCCAGCCTCTGGCTGTCCTTGTTAAAGGCACAAGGACAAAACCCTTTTTAGAAAATAGGCTGGAGACTCAAAAGAAAACAAACCCCTTTTAATATGGGTAACCAACCTGCCAAATAGTCCAGAAACAAAAGCAGCAAACACAATCCAAATGGAGGAATATTGTCCACACAAAACCATACAAAGCAGAGAAGTAGTCACCGGCAAGACTAACAGAACATGATCCCATGAAATACTTTGCAACAGTTGCCTTCAGCAACCAGCACTGCCCACACCTTTCCTTTTTATAAAGCAGTCCCAAGGCGTTGCCTCTCAGTGCCTTCTCCTCCTCCCCTGGAGTTGTCGTATTGACTGCTGCTGATTTGCTCTCGCTAATTGCCTGCGTCTACGAGTATCAATCATCATGTCCATCAGGTGTGAATCCTCCAAGTCTGACTCATTCTCCCCACACAGCTGAGCTTCATCAGGAACAGACTGGAGGGCCCAGGCTCTTCATCAAACCGTGAGTCTTGTAATTCATCAGAGCCTCCCTCTGACCCTGATGGCCCTTCAAATGCCTCCTCCACCTCCTCCTCAGATTCCCCAGACTCAGCTGTTGGGAACACAGGCTGGCATGGAATCACGACATGGAGATGCAAACAGCCTTGCTACTGGTTTTTTTTGGGGAGGGGTTGTGTGTGTGTGAAAGAGATGAAAGGATTTTGGTTTCCATCTCTTTCTCCACCTTTTTAAGTCAACAGAAGTGAAGATCATCATAGATGACCTTGAAATGATTTCTGAGTGGCGACAACAGCAGCAGCAGATTTGAATTGACGGAGAATATGGTAATGAAAGCAAATGGTAATAAGAGGATTTTCCCCTCTAATATTTATTTTGATAGAAGAGATTTATTAGGTTTAGAGTCACTTGTCTTTGGGTAAATATTGGTTTATGATATATAGGTACTTCAGAGATCTTTTCAGACTCCTGTAAGATATTCAAGTGTTCAATGTCAGTTCCTCCAACTGATAGAAATTTGGTACCGTGTCTTGTTGAAAATACTTACCTCACTTTCTGTAGGAGAAGAAGAAGAAGAAACTGAGCTGGAAGGTGGAGTTAAACATGTCATCAATTTAGAGTCACTGCATTGCCACAAGAGACTCAAGTCCAGCCCCCCTATGAATTCCGCTAACCCTTATCTAGTGTAATTTAGCTTTTACCGTTAGTTGACTAGATTCTTGTGTATAAGTAGCAAAAATAAACACTTCTGTGCTTTGAACTCAACAAATGCTCCTGGTTATTTGTGCCTAATGCTTTCCCAACATTTGCTCAACTGAACAATCATTTTTTAAAAAATGTATGTTTGTGTGTGCTTTCAAGTCAGTGTTGACACCTAGCAAATGCCTGGATCAGTCTGTGAAGTTTTCTGGCAAGATTTTTGAAAGTGATCGGCTCTGGCCTTCTAGGGCTGAGAGAGAGAGACTGGTTCAAGGTCACATAGCTGGCTTCATGCTTAAGGTGGCACTAGAACTCACTGTATCATAGCGTTGGGCATATGTCCAAACCAGTTTCCACAAGTTCTTCAGTGGAATGCCCTTTTGGTTGTATCTCCTTCAATATCAGTCATCTCTGGGGACCAACAGAGGAGTGGAGATGACAGGGAGTTTTTGATTTGGTGGGAAGCAACTGTTCCTCTTGCCACAATTAAAAATTGAGAGTCCAAACTCCTTTCCCAGGTCCTGCAAATTGGTCTGGAATCCAGCCATAAATCAGGATTTATCATTTGCCCAGCCCTGACCTACTTCATATCCTCCAAGGTGTGCTTTGTTCAGATGATACTTCTACTCAC
>NW_015390326.1:137340-140033 GCF_001527695.2 Protobothrops mucrosquamatus | reverse complement strand
AAACGGCTACCCCCCCTCCCCAGAGTTTCCCCCCCTTTCTCCAAGTCCGCTTTTCTTGGGGTGTCCCCGCTCCCTCCGTGTAACAGGAGCGGGAGAGGCCGGGCGGCACTCTGTGCACGCCCAGAGGACCCCTGCCCGTCCCCTCCTGGCCGCCCGGCGAGCCTCTTCTCCCCCGGCGGGAGGGGGCGGCCGAGCCGCCCTCTGCACGCGCTCCGGAGCTGCCTCGGCCGCCTCCCTCGGCTGCGCCGCTGCCCTCTGCACATGCTCGCCGTCCCCTCGAGCTGCAACAAAAGAGGCTCCTCCGGGCTGGGATAAAGGGGAGGGGGCGCTGCACCCCCCACCCCGGGGGTCCCCAGCCCCCCCCTCCCAGGGGCGCCCCCCACCTTCTCTCCGATGGGAGGGACCGGGGGGGCGCCCCGCTCTTCCGTCCTCCGCCTCCCGCGCCGTCTTTCCCTGCCGGGGAGGGCGGGAGAGGGTGGGAACCTCCGAGAGCGTCACTTCCCCTCCCCGCCCCGTGACGTCACGAGAGGGGGGTGTCCCCACCCCACCCGACGCCCCGCCCCCCCCGGACAGCTGCTCCGCGGGGCGCCCCTCCGCAGAGCCCCCCCCTCCCCGCTCCGGGGAAGGGGCGTCCCGGGTGGGGGTCGCGCAGCTCCCGCGTCGTCCTTGGGGTGGGGGTCTCTCCCGCATTGCCCCCCCCCGATGAAGGGGCGCCTCCTCCCCACTGGTTTTAGGGGGCCGGGAATCAGCAGGGGTCTCCCCAAAAGGAGGAAGACCCCCCCCAGGGGTGGGTTTCTAGAGCTCCGACGGGGGGGCGGGGAAGACCCCCGCCCGTCTCAGCCCGGCTAAGGTTTGCGGTGGGGTGGGCCGGCTTCCTTGAGTTTATTGCGCCCCCTTTTTTAAAGGGGTGACCCTGATATATTTGCTCCAAAGAAGGTAATAATAATAGTAGTAGTAGTAGTAGTAGTAGTAAAGTTGGAAGGGACTTTGGAGGTCATCTAGTCCAACCCCCTGCTTAGGCAGGATATATATATATATATACTCTGTTTAAATATTCTCTTGGTGATCATTATTTTAACGAATATATATGTATAGATATCTATATCCATCTATATCTATCTATCTATCTTCTCTTTCTCTCATTTCTCTCTTATCTATCTATCTATCTTCTTTCATTTCTCTCTTATCTATCTATCTATCTATCTATCTATCTATCTTCTCTTTCATTTCTCTTATCTCTCTCTCCTATCTATCTATCTATCTATCTATCTATCTATCTATCTATCTATCTATCTATCTATCTATCTATCTATCTATCTATCTATCTATCTATCTTCTCTTTCATTTCTCTTATCTCTCTCTCCTATCTATCTATCTATCTATCTATCTATCTATCTATCTATCTATCTATCTATCTATCTATCTATCTATCTATCTATCTATCTATCTTTACTTTTGTACTCTATTATGGATCCTCCCAGGAGTCATGGGTATGGCTTTTATGTTATTTTTAATATATACATATATATTTGTTAAAATAATGATCACCAAGAGAATACTTAGAGTATATATATATCCTGCCTAAGCAAGGGGTTGGACTAGATGACCTTGCGTGCCTGGCTGAGGAATTCTGGGAGTTGAAGTCCACAAGTCATCCAAGGGCCACGTTGGAAGACACCCCCCCCCTGATTTAATCCGAGCGGAGGAAAAGACAGGAGCGGCCGAGGACAGGTGGGTGCAGAAGCATCAGCTGCTCCGTTTTATTGGGGAAACCACTGTCCGATCTCGAACTCGGAGCAGGGCCCGGGGACGGGGGACCACCAGGCGATCCCAGGCTGTGGCCCGGATGCGTCTTCGGGGGGGCTCCTGCCGAGGGCGGCCGGTCCAGCAGGGGCTTCGGCTTCGTTCGGGGAGAGGGGGGTGCGCCACCGGAGACCCTCCCTGGCCGTCTTGAGACGAGTGCGAAGGATGCTGTGATGAAGACCCCCCCCATGGCTCCCCCCTCCGAAATGGTGGCCATGGGCCCTAACTGGCAGTTAGGGCCCACAGAGCCAGTGACCCCCTTTGCCCCCCACCAGGTGGGGGCCCTGATGGGAGTGAGCCCCCCCACAGGCTCTGGGCTCCCACAGCCCCCCCTGGTGCATGGAAGTCAGGCTGCAGGGAACAGAGGCAGGGTGGGGGGGGCAGGGGGGATTGACCCTGGGACTGGGGGGAGGAAGGGGGGGCTGGCCTGGGCCTGCAGAAATGCCCACCCCCCTCTCTCTTTTGGGGGGGGGCTTCCCTTCCAGGCTTTGAGAGGAGATTAGGCCTGGAAAGACGGGACCCTCGCTGGAATTAAAGGCCAGCTTCACACACACACACACACCAGTGAATTGGGGGGGGACACAAAGAGCCCAGTTGGGCCCAAAGCCTCTTGAGTTTTGTTCTCCTCTGTGGGGGGGGGGCTGCTGGGAAAGGCCTGGACCCTGAAAGGGCCGGGACCACCCAGGCAGAGCCCGCCCACTCTGACACAAGAAAGGGGCTTGGGGTGCGTGTGATTGGCGGGGGGCGGGCGGGGGGGGGCTGAATGAGGCTCAGAGGTGGGGACCGCTCTCCGCTGCCCCCCCCAGTCCCACTCAAGCTCCCCTCCGCTCCCATCAGGAGCCCAAGGGTCCCGTGAAATGCCCCCCCTCCATGCTTAAGGATGGGGGGGG
>NW_015390326.1:133305-135051 GCF_001527695.2 Protobothrops mucrosquamatus | reverse complement strand
TAGTTGGAAGGGACCTTGGAGGTCATCTAGTCCAACCCCCTGCTCAGGCAGGAAACCCTATACACCATTTCAGTTCCGGTCAGTTTCCAGCCTTCCACAGAAGGTGAGACATATCGGGGACCTTCCGACTTTGCCCTGCTGGAAAACGGGGTCTGGCATCAGATGTTGTTCTGGTCCCTGGACGCTTGGGGGGGGCTGCAGGTCCCTGCTCGCACGGGTGCCCCCCCCTTCACAGGGGTGCAACTCTCCACAAAAAGCGCAGCCACAGGGCGGATCTCACGGGACCCCCTTTTTCCCTGGTGGGAGGGAGGAAGGGAGGGGTGGGCCCAAGGCCAGAGGGGAAGCACTTCGGGGTCGCAGCCAGGATGGCTTCGGAGTCGGCCCCAGGAGTGCCGTGTGGGTCAGAAGCTGGCGTGTCCCCTGGCAGGGTGACCTGCCTGCGCCCAGCACTGAGACAGTCCTTCAGACCTGCTTTGCGCAATCTCTTTCCTTCCTTCCTTCCTTCCTTCCTTCCTTCCTTCCTTCCTTCCTTCCTTCCTTCCTTCCTTCCTTCCTTCCTTCCTTCCTTCCTTCCTTCTTTCTTTCTTTCTTTCCTTCCTTCTTTCTCTCCTTCCGAAAATGGCCCTCGAATTCGGTGCCGCTTTGCTTCAAGGGGAGGCAGATCCTCCGAAGAGCCCAAGGCCCCGGGGCCCCTGGGGGCCTCTCCGGCCGCTGACCATCAACCCCGGCTCTTGATGTCCAGACTCAACTCTCCGTGGAGACACAAGAATTGCGTTTGGACAATCACAAGCCGGGGCTCCGGGTTGGGGGGGGGGAAGCGGGAGAACCGAGAGGCGCCCGTCCGGAGTCCGCAGAGCTCCGGGTCCAGGCCGGCCCCGAACATCCCCAGGGCGGTGTGCCAGCCAGATGCCCGCCCCAAGGCGGATGCCCTTCTGTCTTTGACCCGGCCAGTTTCCCTCGTTCCTGTGTGTGAGTCTTTCCAACAGTGTTGGAAGGGACCTTGGAGGTCTTCTAGTCCAACCCCAGGAGACCTTATATCATTCCAGACAAATGGCTGTCCAGTCTCTTCTTAAAAGCCTCCAGTGATGGATCACCCACAACTTCTGGTGGCAAGCAGTTCCACTGGTGATTTGTTGATGAATTGTTCTCACTGTCAGGAAGTTTCTCCTTAGTTCCAGGTTGATTAGTTTCCATCCGTCGCTTCTCGTCCGGCCTTTGGAGAGCAGGCTCACACACACACACACACACACACACACACACCCTCTTCTCTGGGGCAGCCCTAGATATTGGGGGGCTGCTGTCATGACCCCCCCCACCGTCCTTCTTTCCTTTCAAACCGCTCGTCCCTCCGGCCGTCCCCAGGGAAGCCCCTTCCCAAAACCTGCAGTGACGCAGTTCCTGTTCTGCCCCTTGGCGAAGGTGGGCAGCCATTTGTGTGCCAGTGTGTTGTTGTCTCCCTTAACAACTTTGCTGAAGTTAGCGCTGGGGCCGCAACGGGTGACGCTCGGCTGCTTTTTTGTGATGTACTGTATGGCGAAGGAGGTCTCCTCCGGCTGAGGACGTTTGCCACGAGCGAATTAAACGACAGGTGAAACGTGTTGTGTCGATGTGTTGTTGTGCCCTGTGTGGTTTTGTTTCCCCCAAAGCAGGTGAAGGAGAAGGGCAGGCTGTCTTAGCTTGGTCTCCTGAACCCCCCCCTTGCTTTTGGGCACGGGCCCCCCAAAAATGCCACCGTTATGGACCAGG
>NW_015390326.1:128454-130665 GCF_001527695.2 Protobothrops mucrosquamatus | reverse complement strand
CTCCCTCCCTCTCCCTCTCCCTCTCTCTCCCTCTTTCTCCATTTCCCTCTCTCCGTCTCCCCCTCCCCCCCCTCTCTCTCCTTCAAACCAGGCATTCTGAGTTGGATGAAGAAGGATTTAAGTTTACTTCTTTTTTTTTGTTTTGCTTTTTATAAACTGGGTTTTTAAGGGTTCCACGTTTGGATTTTTCTGGCGAACCACCCAGTGGGGTTTGTGTGTGTCCAAAGGGAGGTTTTGTCCCGGAAACGAGCCCTGGCCAGCTGACCTTCCTCTTTTGACCCCTGCTGGGTCGGACGGGGCTGGCCGGAGTCTTTTCTAGATGGCCTCTGTCCCGCCCCCCCCAAAGGCCAGCAAAGCGTGGGGTCACTCTGGGTCTCAGGCCTCTCGGGGACCCCCAAGGGGCTGGGCCGCTGCCGGGCAGACCCCGGTGGAGAGGAAACATCACCACCCAGAAGGGTAACCTGCTTCCCGGAGAGCCAGGCGACCACCTGCCCCCGGGGCCTTCCCCCCCCCTCCCTCCCTCCCTCCCTCCCTCCGGGGACTGGCAAAGTGCTTCACCCCCTAGACATTGTACCTGGGTGTCCGGAGCAGCCTTGGGGGAGGGAGGAGGATTTGATCCAATCCCCCCCCTCATCCCCTAGTCCAGTGGTTCTCAACCTTTTTAATGCCATGACCCCAACCGGTCGTAAGTCGAGGACTAACCCGGTCGTAAGTCGAGGACTAAACCGGTCGTAAGTCGAGGACTACCCAGCCGGTCGTAAGTCGAGGACTTTCCCTGCCCGGGAGCGCCGCGCATGAGTGGTTCCGCCCCCTGCGCCGGCCGAGGCGTAGCTGGCAAGCGGCAGAGACGGAGCAGGCCGACCACCAGCTGGCCCAGCCCAAGGGAGGTAAGGCACCCGCCGGAAAAGGGGAAAAAAATGGCGGACAAAAAAAATGGCGGACAAAAAAATGGCGGACAGCCTTGCTTGGCGACCCCCGTGAAGTGGTCGATCGACCCCAAATGGGGTCCCGACCCACAGGTTGAGAACCACTGACCTAGAACACCATTGGGGTGCAAAATTCTCCTTGGGCGAACCGGGGCTGGGAGACTCCCCTCTGCTCCGGGGTGGGGGGCTGGGACCCCCAGGCCTTACACTGCCCTACATTGGCTCCTCCATCCAGGCCCTCCTCCGTGGCCCTCCAGGAGTTCCCGGCGTGGCCCCGCCGAGTTGCTGCTCCGTCCGGCCTCCAGATGTGCCTGGAACGAGAGCTAAAAAGGGCCGGCCGGCTCCCCGCTTGCCCAGGGCGACTCGGAAGGGCCAGGCCAGAAAGCGGCAGGCCGAAACCCGCGAGCTGCGTTCAGACGACGCGCCCGCCCCCGCCCCCCGGGTTAGCTCCCTGTTAAGAAACTCTGGAGTAGCTGCCGAGTCACAGCAGCATGCCGGCCAGAAGCGAGCAGCAGCCTCGGGGACGGGGGGGGGGGCTTTAATTGGCGGGTAAACCAGGTTTAAAGGAAGCTTAGCCAGATGCGCACTGGGGGTCATTTTTGGCCTCTTGTGTGGATCCAGGAAGAGGGGGGGGGTTAGGGGCAGGCAAGGGGGGAGACTGGCTGCCCCTCTCCCCGTGGGGTCCCACTGGGGCTGGACTACAGTTCCCACGATCTAGCGCAGGGGTAGGCCACCTTGGCTCTTTTAGGACTCGTGGACTTCAACTCCCAGAATTCCTGAGCCAGCTATGCTGGCTCAGGAATTCTGGGAGTTGAAGTCCACGAGTCCTAAAAGAGCCAAGGTGGCCTACCCCTGGGGGTATGGGAACTGTAGTCCAATGCAGAGTGTTCTCGTAGCTAAGAGCGGGAAGGCTACCTCGAGGCCATCCAGCCGAGCCCCGCCCCCCCTGCCCCCGCTTGATCCAGGGAAGCATTCCTCGTCTCTCCCACTGCTGCTGGGGAACCAATGAACGTGGGGATCGGCCGCCCCCTACCCTCTCTGGGTCACGGGTTCCTACAACCGGCTGCTCCCAGCGCTTTCCCCCCACACACACACACACACCTTAACTTGGTGGTCTCTCGGCACCCTCCGCCCCAGTCTGGCTTGCAGGTCGGGCGCGTCGTCTGAACGTACCTGATGCAGAGTTCCTCTTCTTCTCGTTTGGGGGGGGGGGTCAGCTACCCTTGTGGGTGGGGGAGAGTAAAAGGCTTTGATCCACCCTCCATTTCCATGGGTTTGAAAGCGG
>NW_015390326.1:121228-125016 GCF_001527695.2 Protobothrops mucrosquamatus | reverse complement strand
CCCATTCTGCTTCCGGAGGCAATTGGGGGTGGTCCGGGGCCAGGGTTGGCCTCGGGGGTTCGGCCTGGAGCCCCTGGGAGACCCTTCCCCACTGCCAGGCCGGAGCCTGAGTGCTCCAGGGAAGACCCCCACCCTCCCCTGCCTTGGTCGTGCTTGTGGTTGGGACTCACCTCCCTCTGCAACCGCTGGCAGACGGTCCGGGATAAGGAAAACGCAGACAAATAGGCTGGAAGATGGATTTTATCCCAGAGCTGTAACCATATTAAATACTACCGTATAGTAGTGGGACTTTGAAGTGCAATATCAAGGGCAGCGCAAGGGTGAATAGAGTGTAAAGGATGTGTGTATATAATGTATGTTTTCATTTGGGGTTTTTACTTCTGGGTAGTGTGCACTGCGGACAGCACTTAATTTTGTTGTGAGATACACAATGACAATAAAGTTATTATATTCCATTCCATTCCATTCGTTTTCTATTCTATATTTCTGTTCTGTTCTGTTCTATTCTATTCTGTATTCTATTCCATTTTCTATTCTATTCTATATTTCTATTCTATATTATATTCTAAATTTCTGTTCTATATTTCTATTCTATTCTATTCCATTTTCTATTCTATTCTATATTTCTATTCTATTCTATATTTCTATTCTATTCCATTTTCTATTCTATTCTATATTTTTATTCTATTCTAGATTTCTGTTCTATATTTCTATTCTATTTCATTTTCTATTCTATTCTATTCTATTGTATTGTATATTTCTATTCTATTCTATTGTGCATTCTATTCCATTTTCTATTCTATATTTCTATTCTATTCTATTCTATTCTATTCTATTCTATCTTTCTACTCTATTCTATTCCATTTTCTATTCTATTCTAGATATCTATTCTACTCTATTCCATTTTCTATTCTATATTTTTATTCTATTCTATTCTATATTCTATATTTCTGTTCTGTTCTATATTTCTATTCTATTTCATTTTCTATTCTATTCTACTCTATTCTATATTTCTATTCTATTCTGTTGTGCATTCTATTCCATTTTCTATTCTATATTTCTATTCTATTCTATCCTATCCTATTCTATTCTATATTTCTGCTCTATTCTATTCTACTCTATTCTATTCCATTTTCTATTCTATTCTA
Source organism: Protobothrops mucrosquamatus (assembly GCF_001527695.2). Classification (NCBI taxonomy): domain Eukaryota; kingdom Metazoa; phylum Chordata; class Lepidosauria; order Squamata; family Viperidae; genus Protobothrops; species Protobothrops mucrosquamatus. The sequence goes on along the minus strand of NW_015390326.1, from coordinate 123,868 downwards.
GATTTCTATTCTACTCTATTCCATTTTCTATTCTATTCTATATTCTATTCTAGATTTCTGTTCTGTTCTATATTTCTATTCTATTCTATTCTATTCTATTCTATTCTATTCTATTCTTAGTAAAAGTTGCTATCACTTCAACCAAATGACACCCCCCCTTCTCCCCCAGCTTCAGATAGAGCTGCGGGGGGGCACAGCTGCCTTGCACACCCCCCGGATCCTCCCCCCTCCCCCAGCTAAACGTACGTTAAGAAAGTGGGTGAGGCCAGGGTTAGGGGGTCTAGGTCCCACAACACGGGGCCCAGCCCACTGCGCCTCACACACCCACGGGCCTGCCCCATGGAAGCCCATTCCTGCCAGTCCCCCATCGGCTGGGCACGATGGAAGCTGGAGTCCGGCACAGGAAGGCTGTTCGGACTCCGGAAGCTTGGAAATGGGTCGGCATATTGTGGGAAGTTGTGTGTTGTGTTCTGGCTCCCTGGGGGGGGGGCAGTTAGGATCCCCGTATTCTACGGAGGCAGCCACTGGGCTTGTCAACCTGTGTGAGCTGAGAGAATAGATGGGGGTCATTTCTGTCCCCCCCCTTCCCAGGCTGATGGCTTCTGCTTCATCTGTCAGGCTGGGGACGGAGGGGGGGGTCCTGTCCAAGGGACCAGAGAGGCCGCCCCCCCTTTAATCTTTGCAAGAGTCCTGAAGGGGCCTGTGAGCCCCCAGCTAATCCTCTACCCCACCCCGTCCTTCCACCCACACCCCAGTAATCCTTTCCGCAAACACCGGTTAGTGTGCCTGCATCCCCGGCCCAGCTCTGGGTAATCCCCGGGTGGAGGAGAGGGGAGGGGGGCTGGCTGACCCCCAACTTGCAGATGGCACCTGCCCCCTCCGACCCAGAAGCCTTTGGACTCGGACGGCGGGGTCCGCCAGAGGCCCAGGCAGCCACGGAGGGGAAGACCACTGGCCAGTTTGGGGGTGCGTATCCCCAATACGGCAAGGATGCCCACAGAAGCCTCTGATGACAGGCTGGCCAGAGCCCCCCCCCCCAAGCCAGAAGGGGAGAGGAGGGGGTGCAGCAAAGCCCCTCCTGTGTGGGTGAAATCAGAAATTGCCAGTGGATCCTCTGGGTGGGGGGGGGGTGAGCCCCCAGTAGCACCAATCCTTCCAATGTAGATCCCAGAGGGGGACCCCCTGGGAGAACCCCCAGAGAGGGGAGCCAGGAAAGGCACCCCCATTTTTCCCAGGAACCAGGGGTGCCTCCTGGAGCCCTCCCCCCAAAAGGAAGGCCGAATTGCAGAGCCCGGTCCGAGAACGCTGCCACGGTGAGGCAGGCCGTCCTGCCCCTATGCTAGGCCTGCAACAGGCCAGCTAGCCATGCCCCCCCCCCAGACGATTCTGGAAATATGACTTGGTGGGGGAGAGGCTGGTTAGCCATAAAACGGGGTTTTGAACCCTCAACCCGTGGGCGTTTCCATCCCTGGAGGCCTTTAGGAAGAGGTTTTGTCTGAAACGGTGAAAGTAAGGGCCTCCTGCTTGAGCAGGGGGGTGGACTAGATGACCTCCAAGGCCCCTTCCAACTCTGGTGTTCCGTTATTCTGGCCGCAGGCCGTGTGCACGGGGGGGGCAGCTTCCTCCAGCCTCGTTTTGAGCAGCGATGGGGAGCAACGTTAAAGAGGGGTGGGTCGGTGGGCGAGGGGGGGGGCGTCCCTCCGTCCATCCCTGTGGGAAACCCCCCCCAGAGCCCAGAAAGGCCTTTGGTGGATGAGACCCCCCCCCCGTTCCCTCGGTCAACAGGGGTCAGCCTGCCCCACTCTGACTCGCCCCCCCTCCCCAGGGACCCCTTGGGAAAAGCTGCTTTTTCCAGTTGGGGCAGAGCGCCCCCCCTTGTGAGGTCCACCACCCTCTCCTTGTGCAAATTGCTCCCCACGGGTGGCCCTTTCGTGGCTTGTAGGCTCCCCGGCTCCCCCCCCCCACAGACTGGTGAAGGAACTGGGACAGGCTGCCCCCTTCTTCAGATTGGCCTTCACTGGAGTGGAAAAACAACTTTATTTAATTACAATTAATTGCTCGATCGACCCAGAGACGAATGTGAAATTCCTCCTCGCTATCGGCACCCTGGAACAGCCGTTGTACCCCTCGGCTGGGGTGTGTGTGTGTGTGTGTGGAGGGCCGGCCTTGGCAGGAAAAGGCCCCTCCCTCCCACACAAGTCCAGGGCCCCCCCTCTATCCCCCCCCAATCATCGCCCAAGTTCCAGGTCCATCGTCCGTCCGTCCGTCCGTCCATGGAGTGCAGTTTCTACTGAAAGTCCTTCCTGGAAGTAAGTGTCTTCGTGGGCCTTTCCTCCAGCAGGGGGCAGCAGTGGCTCAGATGAAGAGGCCCCCTGGTGGAGGAAGAGGAGATGGTCAGAGCAGGGAAGATTAACAACCCCCCCACTCCACGCAGCCCCCCCCCCCCGTCCTACCTGTCACTTCCAGGCTGGCCCCGGTGATGTACCGGCTCTCGTCCGAAGCCAGGAAGGCGCAGACATCCGCAACATCTGGGGGGGAAAGATAGATGGAAAGTGTGTGTGTGTTTGTACATCTGCAACATCTGGGGGGAAGATAGATGGAAAGTGTGTGTGTGTGTACATCTGCAACATCTGGGGGGAA
>NW_015390326.1:117178-119430 GCF_001527695.2 Protobothrops mucrosquamatus | reverse complement strand
ACATCTGGGGGGAAGATAGATGGAAAGTGTGTTTGTGTACATCTGCAACATCTGGGGGGGAAAGATAGATGGAAAGTGTGTGTGTGTACATCTGCAACATCTGGGGGGGAAAGATAGATGGAAAGTGTGTGTGTGTTTGTACATCTGCAACATCTGGGGGGAAGATAGATGGAAAGTGTGTGTGTGTACATCTGCAACATCTGGGGGGGAAAGATAGATGGAAAGTGTGTGTGTACATCTGCAACATCTGGGGGGAAGATAGATGGAAAGTGTGTGTGTGTGTGTGTGTGCCTTCTGGGTCTGGGAAGCTCCGAGTTTTATTCCTGGGCAAAAACTCCAGAAAAACTCACGAGCTGAAAAAGGGTTTTTTGTTTTTTTTTAATCCTCTTGAGGTCCAGCTCCTTGCGCGCTCCGTCGCGGTACTGGATGCACCCCGTGTGTGGACCCAGAGCGGGGTCTAGGCCTTTGGCCCTCCTCTCCCCACCTCCAGCTAGGGATGCCATTCCTCCCCCCCTTTCAAACCCCCCCAGGCCTACTGTCCCCCTTAGCCCCATAAGCCCCCCCCGGCCCTCTTTTCGTGGCCGCCTCCGAGGCGGAGAGAACCTTTACCCCAAGACGACACAAGGAACACTCTGTAGATGAGCAGAGGCACCCTTTCCCTCCAGCAGGTGTGTGTGTGTGTGTGTGTGTGTGTTTGTGTGTGTATGCCTCACCTTCAGGCTCCCCCAGGCGTCCCATGGGCACCATGGCAGCGAACTAGGGGAAGGAAAGGAAAGGAAATCAGCCAGCATTCCCCCCCCCCTCCCCAGATGTCTCTGCCCCCCCCTTCCCACCCCAATTGCTTCCTGCAGGAGACGCTGACCTTATCCAGGACTTTGGGGGGGACCTTGTCCGTCATGGGGGTCCGGATGAACCCCGGCACAACCGTGTTGCAACGGATGCCGTACCTGGGAGGAGGGGGGGGAAAGAAATGGACCACTGGGGTGCAGCAGCTTCTCTCAAGGCCGCCCCCCGCCCAGTTTGCCCAGTTCACCCAACGCCCGGCCCCGATTTAACGCCCTCGTCTCCCCCACCAAGAAGGTGGATCCTTCTTAAAGCAGGCCCCGTGGTGTACGCCAGGGGGTCTTCCAACGTGGCCCTTGGAGGACGTGTGGACTTCAACTCCCAGAATTCCTCAGCCAGGCACGCCTTAGGCGTGCCTGGCTGAGGAATTCTGGGAGTTGAAGTCCACACGTCCTCCAAGGGCCACGTTGGAAGACCCCCCCGATGTAGAATAACAAGCCAGCATCAGGGTCCCCAAAATGTGTCCCTCTTTAAGACTTGTGGACTTCAACTCCCAGAATCCCCCAGCCAGCGTGTCTGCCTGGGGAATTCTGGGCGTTGAAGTCCACACGTCATCAACGGGCCCAGCGGGAAGACCCCCTGGCGTACGGCTTACGACGGCACCGGGAAAAGGGACCTGTGACCGTGTTTCGTACTTACGACCGTCGCGGCCTCACGTGATTTACCTTCCGACGCTTGACCGACTCATATTTATGTCCAGGAGTCACGTGATTCCCCTTTTGTGACCCCCCCGGCGAGCAAAAGTCAGCGGGGGACGCCGGACTGGTTGAACGACCGTGCTAGGGCCCGATCCCTCCCCAACCCCCCCCCTCACCTGGCTAGCTCCTTGGCTGCGGTCTTGGCCAGGGCCTCCACCCCCGCCTTGGAAGCCGCGTAGTTCGCCTGGCCCAGATTCCCCACCTGGCCGGGGCGGAGAGAGAGAGAGAGAAGGTGGGGAGGGGGCTCGCCCGGCAGAGGGGAGGGGGCCAGGGGCCAAGCCTCCTTCCCCCCCCCAGCCCTGCCGGGGTCCCCCCGCGGGGAGTGACGGCCCACGCACCTTCCCCACCACGCTGCCCAGGTGGATGATGGAGCCCTCGCTGGCCCCGCTCTCCACCAGCGCCCGGGCCACGGCCTGCGTCACCAGGAAGGCGCCCTGCGTGAGGGGGGGGGGGAAGATAGAAAGATAGAGAGATGAAGAGAGAGAGAAAGATAGATAGAGATAGAGATAGAGAGAATGAGAGAGACCAAGAGAGAGAATGAGAGACCCAGAATGAGAGAATGTGTAAGAGAGAATGAGAGACCCAGAGCGAATGTGTGTATGTGTGTGTGAGAGAGAGATGGAGAGATAAAGAGATAGAGATATAAAGGATAAAGAGAAAGATAAAAGAGATAAAGATAGAGATGGAGAGAGAGAGAGAGAGAGAGATAAA
>NW_015390326.1:111191-116479 GCF_001527695.2 Protobothrops mucrosquamatus | reverse complement strand
AGAGCGAGATGGAGAGATAGAGATAAAGACAGAGAGAGAGGGAGAGAAAGAGATAGAGAGTGAAAGAGATAAAGAGACAGAGGGAGAGATAAAGAGAGATAGATAGAGAGGGAGAGAGAGATAAAGAGAGTGAGAGATGGAGAGATATAGAGAAAGAGAGAGAGGGAGAGAGAGATAAAGATATATAGACAGAGATATACGGAGGGAGAGATAAAGAGAGAGAGATATAAAGGATAAAGAGAAAGATAAAAGAGATAAAGATAGAGATGGAGAGAGAGACAGAGAGTGAGAGAGAGATAAAGAGAGAGAGAGAGGGAGAAAGAGAAAGGGAACAACCTCATGAGGACTAGCACCCACCGAGGCCGCCCAGCTGGGTCATGAAAGGACAGCCGAGGCTCAGAGGGGACCCCCCCTCGAGATCCCCCAGACCCCCCCTCAGCTGCAAAGGCTCCCCTCCCCCCTCCCCCCGCGGGAGGGGGCGGGGCGGGGGGCGGGGCACCTTGAGGTTGACCCTCAGGACGGCCTCGAAGGCGGCCTCGCTCAGCCGCAGCAGGAACTCGTCGCGCGTGACCCCCGCGCAGTTCACGCAGACCGTCGGGGGCCGGGAGAAGTGCGCCTGCGCGGAAGGAGGAGGGGAGGGGTGGGCGGGTTAGGCGCGGCGGCGGGGGGGAGGAGCCCCCTCGGGCCCCGCCCCCTCCCCCCTCCCAGCCCACCTGCAGCCCCCGCAGCAGCTCCTCCACGCTCCGGGCGCAGCCCACGTCCACCCGCGCCGCCCGGTGCTCCCCCGCCGGCAGCGCCCGCAGCGTCTCCCCCGCCCCGGCCTCGTCCACGTCCGCCACGGCCACCGAGGCGCCTTCCCGGGCCAGGCGGAGGCTCACCGCCCGCCCGATGCCGCTGCCGGCCCCTGCGGGGGGGGGGAAACAACAGCCGTCAGGCCCCGCCCACCGCCGGCCTGGCCACGCCCCCCGCCCCCCGCACGCTTCCCCCCCCGCCCGCACCGGTGACCAGCGCCAGCACCCCGCGGAGCCTGAGCTGCGCCGCCATGGCCGGAAGCCCCTTCCGGGAAGCGGAGGGCGCTCTAGGCGGCGCTCTCGGTGGCCCCGGTCCTCCAAACGCCAAAGCCAAGGGCGCGCAGGCGCAGACGGAGGAGGCCGCTTCTCCCGCCCGGGTTCCCCCCTCCCCTTTGGTGCGTGGGTGCCCACTTTCTCTGGGGGGGGGCAGGAGGGGATCAACAGCTGGCGCAGCTGCTGCCTGAGCACCTGGGGCAGGCACACACACACAGTACACAACACACACGGTTCCTGGAGCAGAAACCTGGGGCAGGCAGACACACACACAGTACACAACACACACGGTTCCTGGAGCAGAAACCTGGGGCAGGCAGACACACACACACAACAAACAAACGGGGTCCCCTGCCCCGAGCAGGCAAAGGGGGTCCCCCAGGGGCACTTTGGAAAGACCGACCCCCCCAAAGACACACAAGACTTGACCTTCAGTGGGGCTGCCCAACGCAACACAGAGCACGGAGTTTGCGTTAACTCCAGGAAGTGTCGTGGGAATGCACCTGGAGGGAGATGCACAAGGGAAGCCGCACTAGATTCCCCCCCTATCCGAGGCCGGGTGGCTTCCCGGGGAGTCCTCGGCTTACGACCACGACTGAGCCCAAAACATGTCTTTCGGTGGGATGTTTCGTAAGCGTTACCCCGTTTTACGACTTCGCTCACCGCAGTTGAGTAGCGTAGTTGCTTCCCTGTCTAATTGTGCTCGTCAGAAAGTCGCAAACGGGGATCGCGTGACACCCCCACCCCCGTCGAGACGCTGCAACCGTCATAAACACAAACCGGTTGCCAAGCGCCCGAATTTTGATCACGGGACCGAAGGTGGCGTGAAAAAGTCGCGAATCGCTTTTTTCCCCCAGTGCCGCTGTAACTTCAAAGGGTCGCTAAATGAACCGTCGTAAAGTCGGGGACTGCCTGTATTGCGGAAGTTATTCCCTTCCGAGGCCCAATGGCTCCTTCCCCGACCGGACCGGCCGAGCGGAGAGGCGAGGGCCCTCGTGGGGACAACTCAAAGCCTGGCAAGGCACGGATCGAGTTCGGGTTCCTTCTGCAACCGTGGGACCCTGGAGGCCTTCTAGTCCAACCCCGCTCTCGGGCGTGATGGGAACGCACCCCCAGAGGAATGGGCGCGGAAGGCTGTGAGAAACGAGTGCCCAGCAACCCCCACCTGGAGCTGAATTGTGGGCAGAGGAGGGGGGCTGCCCGCATCCGGAGTGCAAGGAGGACAGGACCACCTCTTTGGAGTCTGGATGTGTTTATTGCAGATTCCCTTCCCTCCCTCCCTCTCCCTCCCTCCCGGAAACGCAGCCGGGTCCTCCCCCTCCTCCTCTGAAGTGACCGGCAACGGAAAAGCCACGTCTCCTTAGATAAGAGGCCGGAAGTCCCTTGGCTGCTTTCCAGCTGGCACCCAACGCCTTCCGGTCACGAGTCTCGCCCCGATTTCAGCCCAACGTCGTATAAAAAAAAGATATGAAACGCACGCCGGAGTCTCTCTTCCCATTCAGCTCACACTCGCACACACACACCCGCACGTCAGCCGGCTCCCCTGAAAGCATGATTCTCCTTCGTTGTGTGTGTGTGTGTGTGTGTCCGTGTCCCCCGCCACCAGCCCTTTCCTCGGCCCCTCGGCCGCGACAAGCCAGAGCACGGGACCTGCACCGTGCTGGAGAAAGAAGGGAGGAGGGCAGGCTGTGCAAATCTTCTCCATGGAATTTCAAGAAGTACCCGAACACCTCTTACACTCACACACCACCTCTCTCTCTCTCTCTCTCTCTCTCTCTCTCTCTCACACACACACACAAACACGTGCAGTGCAGGTGTGCACCGATTCCCAGGGTACCCCGTGGAAAACCCGGAGACAGACAAGTTGGTCCCCTTGGACGGCCAGATCCGTTTCCTGCTCAGGAGGACGGGAAGGGCCGGGCCTTCCGTGGAGTCCTCTGGAGCAACAGGAGGGGGGGGAGAGGGGGTCCCCCACTCGGGCAGGGGCGGCTCCTTCCAGCGGCCTTCGCTCCCCCCCTCCGCCAACGCCACACAGCTCCGCCTGCTCTCTCTACTCATATCGGGCGATGAAGACCATCATGACTACGCCGCCCAGCAGGCTGAGCACCTCCAGCAAGGACTGGGCCGGCCGCGCCTCCTGCAGGAGCTCGGGGATGACGGAGACAGTGGCTACGTAGATGAAGCCGCCGGCCGTGAAGGGCAGGATCCAGGCGGTGGCGGCCTCGCCCACGCCTTCCGCCAGCAGGGAGCAGACGGTGCCCGCCAGCGCCCCCAGGGCCGTCACCAGCTGCAGCTTCATGGCCTGGGCGGGAGAGGGAGACGGCTCAGCTGAGGCCTGGGGGGGGACCCCTCCTCTCCTTTCACCCTCAGCCACCTCCCCACCCTCCCAGGGTCTCTCCCCCCTCCATGTACGGAACGGCTTGTCGGTCTCTGGGCCAGGAGACGGAGGTCAAGCCGGACCCGCGAGAGAAGCCCCCCCTTCCCTGCCCACCTTGCGCTTCGTGCAGCCGGACTGGACCAGGATGGCGAAGTCGCCCACTTCGTGGGGGACCTCGTGGAGCAGGACGGTCAGGGTGGTGACGGCGCCCACGGCGCTGCCCGCCACGAAGGAGGCGCCCAAGGCCAGCCCGTCGGTGAAATTGTGGGCAAAGTCGGCGGCCAGGTTGAGGTAGCCGGCCACACGCATGGCTGGTGGGCGGGAGAGCGGAAGGAAGCAGAGGTCAGTAGGGGTGATCCCGCCAGAGAGGTCCAGCCCAGCCCCCTCCCCTTTCCCGATCCCCGGAGCCCCTTACTGGACTCTGGAGGCGCCTCTGTCTTCCTGGCGGGGGCTGCCGCTTTCCCGGCCGGCCCTGGGACCCCCTCCTTCTCCCCTTCGTCATCGCTGCCCTTGGCCTTGGCCCCTGCAGGAGAGACGGAGGAAGAGTGTGGGGCTGCCTGGTGGGTCCCGCCTCTGTGCCCCAAACTTCCCGGTGGAGACACAGCCCAGGGGGCCTCTTCCCGCCCGGAGAGAGAGAGAGCCCGGAGCTGCTATGGGGGGGTACCCGTTCCAGAGGGATCCCCCTCCCCGTCCCGGAGGCCCCTCCGCAGCTCCGAGTCCTTAGCGCCAAGCGGGGTCACCAGAGGGAGCAGCCGGGGAGCCGGCCTGGACAGACGTACCATGAGTGCGTCCGTGGCTGTGCCCGTGTCCCCCTTTGACGTGTCGGACAAACTTCTCCACCACCAGGAAGGCCACGACGCCGCTCAGGACCCAGAGGCCGACGGCCATCGTGTGCTGGTGCTCGGGACCTGGCGGGGGGGCAGGAGAGGCAGAGGTGGCACAGGGGAGCCCGGCTGGGAAGGGACTACCCCCCCTCCCCCAGGGGGCCGGCAGACCTGACCCGGGTGCTGTACGCCGTGCGAGCCCAGCCCTCCAGGAAGAACAGCTGGGTCACGCCGTGCGCCTGCTTTGCAGAGAGGAGGAGGAGGATGGAGGGGGGGCTTCTCTTTAAGGATCCCTCCCCCCCCTCCAAAAAGCTCGGCTCCGTTCGTCCCCCAGTTAGGCCGCCTGGGAGAAAGGCGTCCAGGCCACCCACTTTAGGGAAGCCCCCAGGAAAGGGGGCTGGAGTTCTCCCCCTCCTGTCGGTCCCCAGGATTCGGCCTCTCCCCTTACCTTGGTGGGAATGGCCGTGGCCGGAGTGCTTGGCGTGGGAATGGCCGTGGCCGCCAGCTTCTCCGTGAGGGCCGTGTGGCTCTGCGGGGGGGGGGAGAAGAAGCACAGGGTGTGGGAGGGAGACACCTCTCGGCCTGGGGGGAGGGGGCCGCTTGGGCAGCCCCCGAGAGGGGGGAGGGAAGGGCCCCGTGGGGCAGGGTTAGGGTTAGCGGGGGGACTCACTCACCCAGGGCGTGGGGGATGAGGTGCAGGAAGGCGTCCCCCAGCAGGCCCCCGGAGGCGAAGCTGAGCAGCAGCTTGAGCAGGGCCTGGTGCTGGGGACTGTTGGACTCCACGGGGATCAGGAAGAGGATGAGGTAGGGGGCGGCGCTGATCAGGAGGGTCGCCCCCAGAGCCTGGAAGGGGGGCGGTATGGGGGGGGAAAGGGGGCAGAGAGCAGGGTGGGTGTCAGCCACGGAGAGCAGCCCCCCCCTCCCTGGAGGGCAGGGGTCCCACCAACCTGAGCCTGCACGCAAAGGGGAAGCCCCCCCGCCCCACTCCAGGACACCCCAATTCCTTGCAGCACACAGGGTTCC
>NW_015390326.1:97965-107904 GCF_001527695.2 Protobothrops mucrosquamatus | reverse complement strand
GGGGGGGTGAGAAGCACCGACTTGGAGGGCAGAGAATCTCCAGAGACCTTCGGGCAGGGGGTTCCACCATGAGCAGAGCAGGGGGGGCTGGACTAGAAGATCTCCAAGGTCCCCTTCTAACTCTGTTATTCTATTCTATTCCATTCTATTCTATAATTCTATTCTATTCTATTTTATAATTCTATTCTATTCTATTTTCTATTCCATTCAATTCCATTCCATATTTTCTTTATTCTACTCTATTCCATTCCATATTTTCTATTCAATTCCATTTACTATTCTGTTCTGTTCTATCCTATTCTGTATTTTATTATTCTATTCTGTAATTCTATTCTATTTTCTATTTTGTTCCGTTCCATATTTTCTTTTCTATGCCATTCTATTCCATTCCATTCACTATTCTGTTCTGTCCTATCCTATTCTGTATTTTATTATTCTATTTTATTCCATTCCATTCCTTTTTTTCTATTCCATTCTATTCCATTCCATATTTTCTTTTCTATTCTATTCTATTCTATTTATTCCATTCCATTCCATATTTTCTATTCTATTCCATTCTATTCTTCCATTCCACTCCATTCTATTCCATTCCACATTTTCTATTCTATTTTTTTCTATTGTATTCCATTCTATTTAATTCCATTCCATATTTTTTTCTATTCTATTCTATTCTGTTCTATTCTATTTATTCCATTCCATTCCATATTTTCTATTCTATTCTATTCCATTCCATTCCATATTTTCTATTCTATTCCATTCTATTCTTCCATTCCACTCCATTCTATTCCATTCCACATTTTACATTCTATTCTATTCTTCCATTCTATTCCATTCCACATTTTATATTCTATTTCTTTCTATTGTATTCCATTCTATTTAATTCCATTCCATATTTTCTTTTCTATTCTATTCTGTTCTATTCTATTCTATTCTATTCCATTCCATTCTATTCCATTCCATATTTTCTATTCTATTCTATTCCATTCTATTCTTCCATTCCACTCCATTCTATTCCATTCCACATTTTATATTTTATTTCTTTCTATTGTATTCCATTCTATTTAATTCCATTCCATATTTTCTTTTCTATTCTATTCTGTTCTATTCTATTTATTCCATTCCATTCCATATTTTCTATTCTATTCTATTCCATTCCATTCCATATTTTCTATTCTATTCCATTCTATTCTTCCATTCCACTCCATTTTATTCCATTCCACATTTTATATTCTATTCTATTCTTCTATTCCACTCCATTCTATTCCATTCCACATTTTATATTCTAATTCTTTCTATTGTATTCCATTCTATTCTATTCCATTCCATATTTTGTCTTCTATTCCATTCCATTCTATTCTATTCCATTCCATTCTATTCCATTCCATATTTTCTATTCTATTCTATTCCATTCTATTCTTCCATTCCACTCCATTCTATTCCATTCCACATTTTATATTTTATTTCTTTCTATTGTATTCCATTCTATTGTATTCCATTCCATATTTTGTCTTCTATTCCATTCCATTCTATTCCATTCCTTTTTTTCTATTCCATTCTATTCCATTCCATATTTTTTATTCTATTCTATTCTATTCTATTCTATTCTATTTATTCCATTCCATTCCATATTTTCTATTCTATTCCATTCTATTCCATTCCACTCCATTCCATATTTTCTATTCTATTCTATTCCATTCTATTCTTCCATTCCACTCCATTCTATTCCATTCCACATTTTCTATTCTATTTCTTTCTATTCTATTCCATTCTATTGTATTCCGTTCCATATTTTGTCTTCTATTCCGTTCCATTTTTTTTATTCCATTAGATTCCATTCTATTCCATTCCATAATTATTTGGGCCTGGTGGGCGGCCGTGAGCAGGAAGGCAGGCCAGGCCCCGGGAAAGAGCCTGGCCATGGGGTCCCCTCCCCGACTTTTGCCGTTCTTTCTCTGTGCCCCACCAGCCTCGTCTCCTCCCTCCCTCCCTCCCTCCCTCTGACCCAACATAAACTCTTGGCTTGCTGGGGGGGGGGAAACTCCAGTGTGTGTGTGTGTGTGTTTGTGTGTCTGCTGCTGAGCTCACCTGGCAGGCCGCTCCGGCCGGCTTCTGACCGACGGAAGGGAAGCTTCTTCTTCCTCAAATGCAGTTGGGGATGAGGCAGAGTTTATTTTTAACAGATGACCCCCCCCCCAACCCTTTTGGCCGCCCCTTTCCCTGACCCGCCGTGTCTCCTCCGAGGGGGCCGCGACTGCTTCGGACAGGGCGAGCCGCCTTCGACCGGTCCGGTCCTTAGTCCCTCTTGTCCGCTTTCGCCTGCCGGACTTTGGGGGCAGGCCCGTTCCCGGCTCTTTCTGCGCAGGGTCCAGGCCCCACCGGCCCCAAAAGGAAGGAAAGGGCTCCCTGAATGCCAACGGACACCCCCCCCCAATTATCTGGAGAGGGAGATGGCTGGAGGCAGAGATTCACCCCTTGTGCCCACCGGGACGCGTGGCGGGCAAGGGAGGGGGCGCCCAGAGCCTCCGTCCTTCCCGTCCAGGCACCCTAGAGAAGAGTGGGGAGGAAGGACCACCCCAGCCCTCCCCGGGGGGGGGAAGTGGTGGGGGGTCCTCAGGAGGGGCCAGGCAAGGCTTCAGCTCTGAGGGGTCCCCCCTTGCAGATCTGTAACCCCGAGGACCCCCCCCCTCTGCCTTCCCAGGAAGCAGCAAGGGGCCGAGCGCCAGCCGGTCACGCGACTGCCGGCCCCCTTGCAAAATATCCGGAGAGGGAGGAAGCTGTGGGAAGCTGTGGGTGGGGGCTGAGGAGGAAGTGTTCAGGGCGAGACTCTTGCCAGCCGGCATCTGGGGAGGAGGAGGAGGGGGGGGTCTCTGGCCGCTACATTAACGCCGCTGCCCCCCCCTTTTCTCTCTCCTCTTCCTCCTGCCCGCCTTCCGAAGACTGCAGGAGTCCCGACAGCTCTTCGCTCAGCAACTCTCCCCCCCTGCGGGGCCCGGGGTCCTCCCCGCCGCCTGAGGCTGCCCCCCCTCTGCCCCCCTCCATGATCGGCTCGGCCATGACCAGCTCCATCGGCGGGCTGGGCTCTCCCTTCCCGGTCATCAGCTCCTCCATGGGCTCCCCGGGACTGCCGGCCACCCCCTCCATCGGCTACGGGCCCGTCAGCAGCCCCCAGGTAAGCAGGGGGAAGGGAGGGGGGGCGGGAGGGGGCGCAGGGGACTCCCGGTGGCCCCGCCTCTGACGGTCCCTCCTCTCCGCCTCCCCCCCCCCAGATCAACTCCACGGTGAACCTGTCCGGCCTCCACTCGGTCAGCAGCTCGGAAGACGTGAAGCCTCCCGTGGGCATGAGGGTCCTTCCGGGACACCCCCACAGCGGGCTGATGCCCGGGAAGCGGCTGTGCGCCATCTGCGGGGACCGGTCCTCGGGTAGGCGGGGCGGAGCTCTCACGGGGGGGGGGAAGGTCTTGGAGTGGGTTGTCTTCGGATCGGCTGGGAGGGGGGAGAGCGCCGTCCCCGGGGTGAGCCCTCCTGTGCCCCTCCCCTCCCCCCCAGGGAAGCACTACGGGGTCTACAGCTGCGAGGGCTGCAAGGGCTTCTTCAAGCGCACCATCCGGAAGGACCTGACCTACACCTGCCGCGACAACAAGGACTGCATCGTGGACAAGCGCCAGCGGAACCGCTGCCAGTACTGCCGCTACCAGAAATGCCTGGCCACGGGCATGAAACGCGAAGGTAGGGGCGGGGGAGGGCCCGGGGGAACCTCCCAGGGCAGGGCTGGGCACAGGGGGGGCGGGGGAGGAGGAGGGACTATCAGAGGCGGGGCCAGCGGGAGTCCCTGCCCCCTTTGTTCCGGTGGGGGGGGAAGATGGAGGGACCCCCACCACCAACCGCCTCCCCGCCTTGTGCGCTGGCAGCCGTGCAGGAGGAGCGCCAGCGGGGGAAGGAGAAGGACGGGGACTGCGAGCTGGCCGGCTCGGGGGCCAACGAGGACATGCCCGTGGAGAAGATCCTGGAGGCCGAGCTGGCCGTGGAGCAGAAGTCAGACCAAGGCGTCGACGGGGCCGGCATGGGGGGCAGCTCGGTGAGTTGGGGAAGGGGAGCAGCGGGATCAGAGCGGTCCCTCCACCCCACCGACACAGACGAGGTAAGGGGGACGGGCGGGACGGAGGAGGGATCCGGGCGGGGGGGAGGAGGTGGTGGAGGAAGGGGGGGCTGCTGGGGAGTGGCTCCGTCCCGCTTGGGGCGGACGTTGCTGTCCCCCGTCCCACCCACCCTCCGTCTGCCTGTCGCCCCCCCTCCTTCCCTCCCTCCTCCTGCAGCCCAACGACCCGGTGACCAACATCTGCCAGGCTGCGGACAAGCAGCTCTTCACGCTGGTGGAGTGGGCCAAGCGCATCCCCCACTTCTCGGAGCTGCCCCTCGACGACCAGGTCATCCTGCTCCGGGCCGGTGAGTGTGGCGGCCGGCTTGGGCATCGGCCTTCCGGATACCGGCTCCCGGACCATCCCCCATTCATGGCAGCTTCTCTCTCTCTCTCTGGTAGGCTGGAATGAGCTGCTGATCGCCTCTTTCTCCCACCGGTCCATTTCGGTGAAGGACGGGATTCTGCTGGCCACAGGGCTGCACGTCCACCGCAACAGCGCCCACAGCGCCGGCGTGGGGGCCATCTTCGACAGGTGGGGGCAGGGGAGGGCAGTTCGGGGTGCTGCCCATCCGGGCCGGAGTGGCCCCATTTTTGCGGAAGGGGAAAAGGGATCGAGGCGGGCCAACTGATGATTCCCCCCGGCTCCTCCCCCATCCGAGGTGCCCCCGCCAAACTCGGCTCTTCTGCCCCGCCAGGGTGCTGACCGAGCTGGTGTCCAAAATGCGAGACATGCGGATGGACAAGACGGAGCTGGGCTGTCTCCGTGCCATCATCCTCTTCAACCCAGGTGGGGCTTTCTTTTTATCTCCCCCCCCAGGAGCATTGCCTCCCCTCCTCTCCTGGGCACAAGACCCCTCCATCTTACTCTCTTCTGTCCCTTTCTCTCCAGACGCCAAGGGG
The DNA here is from genome assembly GCF_001527695.2 of Protobothrops mucrosquamatus. NCBI lineage: Eukaryota > Metazoa > Chordata > Lepidosauria > Squamata > Viperidae > Protobothrops > Protobothrops mucrosquamatus. The sequence goes on along the minus strand of NW_015390326.1, from coordinate 102,866 downwards.
CTCTCCAACCCCGGGGAGGTGGAGCTGCTGCGGGAGAAAGTCTACGCCTCGCTAGAGTCCTACTGCAAGCAGAAGTACCCGGATCAGCAGGGGAGGTAATGACCGTGGGGGGGAAGGGGGGTGCCGGTCCCCTTTGGGATTTGGGGGGGAGGGGAGAGGCTGTACCCCCCCCTCTGCCTAGGCTCTCTCGTGGGGGCAGGGGGAAATGGACGGCCATTTGTCTGAAATGGTATAGGGCAGGGGTAGGCAACCTTGGCTCTTTTATGACTCGTGGACTTCAACTCCCAGAAAAGAGCCAAGGTTGCCTACCCCTGGTATTGGGTTTCCTGCCTGAGCAGGGGGTTGGACTAGATGACCTCCAAGATCCCTTCCAATTTTTTTTAAATTATTATTATTCATTAGACGTGAACATCAGTCAACTTTATTAATAATAATAATAATAATAATAATAATAATAATAAAAAATAATATAATAATTATCTATCTATATAAATAAAAATGTAAATGTTCGTTTGTTCAAAATCTTAAATCTCCGAAAGTTCTTCACCGATTGCTTTGAAATTTTGACACAACGTTGCATTCGAATACGCGCATGTTTTTATATACCTATATTATATAGATGTCACACCTGTGACAGGTAAAAACATGCTTTTTTTGAAAAACAGCGCCATCTGTTGGACGTAAAAGCAACACAAATGTGCGCATTCTCTTTTCTTTCTTTTCCATTTAACCAGACTGAGCCACAGCAACGCGTGGCCGGATACAGCTAGTAATAATAATTACCTTACTGTTGCATTCCTGTCTGGCGGAGGGTCGCCCCCCCCACTCAGCCTTTGGGCCCTTCAAAGCCATCCTGGGGGGGGAGGACCCTGACCTGCCTGATGGCCTGACCTCCCCCCTGCTGTCCCTCCCACCCCCAGGTTCGCCAAGCTGCTGCTGCGCCTGCCCGCCCTGCGGTCGATCGGCCTGAAGTGCCTGGAGCACCTCTTCTTCTTCAAGCTGATCGGGGACACCCCCATCGACACCTTCCTGATGGAGATGCTGGAAGCCCCCCACCAGATGTCCTGACAGCCCCCCTCCCACCGCCGTCCCCTCCCAGGACCGGAGGACTGCTGCCGAGAAGGCCCGGGGGGAGGCCCACCACGCCCGGTGCTCTGTGTTGAGGCAGGGGGCTGTACTCCCCAGCCACGGTGGGGTGGAGGGGGCTAGACCCCCTCCTTGGCTTCGCCTAAACCAGGGGAGGGGTCAAACTGCCCTGCCCGCCCCATCGCCGGCAACGGCAGAACTCTGCCGATACGTTGCACGACGTCGCGCGACGTTGCGAGTTTGACATGTCTAAACTAGGGGGGTCCTCCTCAGCCGGGGAAGGGACTCCCCGTAACGCTTCTCCCCCCCCAATTGGTTTGCCTGAGAAGCCCCTGGGTTGGGGGAGGGACGTGCCAGGGCTCCTCTGGGGGGGGTGGGGAGAGAGCAAGGACCCCTCCCCCCCGTCGCAGCTCAGGAATTGGCCCCTTTCCTGCTGCATTGCCCCCCCCCTTCCACTCACCCCAAGCCGGCTTTTTGGCAGTGGGTTCACGGTTCTCCAGTGGTTCCTGTTTCTTTTGGGGGGGGCTCCTCTGCCCCCCCTACCCTCTTCTGGCTTAGCACTTTTGACTGTATCGGCCCTCATCTATGCAAGGGGTGCGGTCTGGGGGGGGCACAGGCCACGCCCTCAGGCCAGACTGCCCGTCCGCCCCCCTCCCTCCCGCCGCAGAGGAGCCTCACTGCCCCCCCACCCGTCCTTGGGGTGCCCCAGGGGCTGAGCTCCCCCACCCACCCCCACCAAGTGGGTAGGGGGCTGCCCTCCTTACTGCTGGATTGGAAGCCTCTCCCTGCGCCCCCCCCTTTGCCAATGCCCTTCCCTTGCGGCTCTAAGCACTGGCTAGGTAAGGCCTGAGTGGGGGGGGGCTCCCCCAGTCTCTCCCACCCCCTACCCCGCAGGCCCACACGCGTCTTGCTGCTTCCTCTGTCCTCCCCCTCCCCATTTATGTGACCCTTCCCCAAATGATCCCTTTTGGGGAATACGTTGTTTTAATCGAAACCCCCNCAACTCCCAGAATTCCTCAGCCAGGGGGTCTTCCAACTTGGCCCTTGGATGACTGGGGGACTTCAACTCCCAGAATTCCTCAGCCAGGCACGCCTAAGGCGTGCCTGGCTGAGGAATTCTGGGAGTTGAAGTCCCCCAGTCATCCAAGGGCCAAGTTGGAAGACCCCCTGGTCTATGTGCTGCCTGGGGAATTCTGGGATTTGAAGTCCTGACATCTTAAAGTCGCAAAGGGGTTCCAGGTCAAAGGGCAGGGGCCCGGCTGAGGAATTCTGGGAGTTGAAGTCCCCAAGTCATCCAAGGGCCAAGTCGGAAGACCCCTGTCCTTTGCCCTGGTGGGGAATGAGGGCTGCAGTTCTTCCCTTGCCCGCTGGGGGGCAGCAGCCGCACCCTTGTCAGCGGAGGGAGGAATCCCCTCTGCCCCCCCCCCCAAGAAACTGGACTGCTACTTGTCGGACCGCCCCTTGGCCTCCCCGTCTCCCGTTGCTGGGATTGGGGTCGGGGGTCTCCTCCGGCCCTCCGCATCCCACCAGCCAGTTCTGGGGGGGGGGGCTCAAAGGATTTCGGGGCGCCCTTGCAGCCCCTCCCCGGCACAAGACAGGTGGGGTGTCCTTTGCAAAAGAGCCCCCCCTTTTCAGGAAATTCCCCGCATACCGGCGGCTGGGAAGGGTGGGCCGGTCTCCGAGGTCCCCCCCCCTCCGTGACCTGGACTGACCCCCCCCAAGCCGGCGGGGCTGCGGTCGTCTTCGCCGCCTGGAGACGCACAGAAGGGCCTTGTTCACACACACACACAAACAACACACACACACACACACACCCCGGTCCGGTGGGAAGCCCCCCTGCGCCGGCGGTGACTCAGTTGGCCCGCGAGGAGGAGGAGGAGGGAGGGGGCTCCCTGCCCTGGACTGAGCCGCGGGCCTCCTGAGCGCGTGCAGAGTGCGAGAACCTGCAAAGGAGGAGGAAGGGGTGCAGAGGGCGAGAGCTTGCAGAGCGGGAGGGGCGAGGCGAGGAGGGGGGAGGAAGGGGGCTCCCTGCCCTGGGCTGAGCTACGGGCTTCCTGAACGCGTGCAGAGTGCAAGAGCTTGCAGAGCGGGAGGGGCGCGGCGGGGAGGAAGGGGGCTCCTGAGCGCGTGCAGAGCGCCAGGGCTTGCAGAGCGGGAGGAGCGCGGCGAGGAGGGGAAGGAAGGGGTCTCCCTGCCCTGGGCTGAGCCGCGGGCCTCCTGAGCGCGTGCAGAGTTCGAGAGATTGCAGAGCGGGAGGGGCGCGGCGAGGAGGAAGGGGACTCCCTGCCCTGGGCTGAGCTACGGGCTTCCTGAACGCGTGCAGAGTGCGACAGCTTGCAGAGGAGGAGGAAGGGGGCTCCCTGCCCTGGGCTGCGCTGAGAGCCTCCTGAGCGCGTGCAGAGTGCGACAGCTTGCAGAGCGGGAGGGGCGAGGCGAGGAGGGGGAGGAAGGGGACTCCCTGCCCTGGGCTGAGCCGCGGGCCTCCTGAGGTGGTGCAGAGTGCGAGAGCTTGCAAAGGAGGAGGAAGGGGGCTCCCTGCCTTGGGCTGAGCCGCGGGCCTCCTGAGCGCGTGCAGAGTGCGACAGCTTGCAGAGCGAGAGGAGCGCGGCGAGGAGGGGGAGAAAGGGGGCTCCCTGCCTTGGGCTGAGCCGCGGGCCTCCTGAGCGCGTGCAGAGTGCGACAGCTTGCAGAGCGAGAGGAGCGCGGCGAGGAGGGGGAGAAAGGGGGCTCCCTGCCTTGGGCTGAGCCGCGGGACTCCTGAGCGCGTGCAGAGTGCGAGAGATTGCAGAGCGGGAGGGGAGCGGCGAGGAGGGGGAGGAAGGGGTCTCCCTGCCCTAGGCTGCGCTGAGAGCTTCCTGAGCGCGTGCAGAGTGCGACAGCTTGCAGAGCGGGAGGGGCGCGGCGGGGAGGGGAGAAGGAGGAAGGGGGCTCCCTGCCCTGAGCCGCGGGCCTCCTGAGCGCGTGCAGAGTGCGACAGCTTGCGGAGGAGGAGGAAGGGAGCTCTTTGCCCTAGGCTGAGCCGCGGGCCTCCTGAGCGCGTGCAGAGTGCGAGAGCTTGCAGAGCGGGAGGGGCGCGGCGGGGAGGGGAGAAGGAGGAAGGGGGCTCCCTGCCCTGGCCTGAGCCGCGGGCCTCCTGAGCGCGTGCAGAGTGCAAGAGCTTGCAGAGCGAGAGGAGCGCGGCGAGGAGGGGGAGGAAGGGGTCTCCCTGCCCTAGGTTGCGCTGAGAGCCTCCTGAGCGCGTGCAGAGTGCAAGAGATTGCAGAGCGGGAGGGGCGAGGCGAGGAGGGGGAGAAAGGGAGCTCCCTGCCCTGGGCTGAGCCGCGGGACTCCTGAGCGCGTGCAGAGGGCGACAGCTTGCAGAGCGGGAGGGGCGAGGCGGGGAGGAGGAGGAAGGGGGCTCCCTGCCCTGAGCCGCGGGCCTCCTGAGCGCGTGCAGAGTGCGAGAGATTGCAGAGAGGGAGGGGCGCGGCGGGGAGGAAAGGGGGGCTCCCTGCCCTGGGCTGCGCTGAGAGCTTCCTGAGCACGTGCAGAGTGCGAGAGCTTGCAGAGCGGGAGGGGCGCGGCGAGGAGGGGGAGGAAGGGGGTCCCTGCCCTGGGCTGAGCCGCGGGCCTCCTGAGCGCGTGCAGAGTGCGAGAGATTGCAGAGCGGGAGGGGCGAGGCGAGGAGGGGGAGGAAGGGGGCTCCCTGGGCTGAGCCGCGGGCCTCCTGAGCGCGTGCAGAGTGCGAGAGATTGCAGAGCGGGAGGGGCGAGGCGAGGAGGGGGAGGAAGGGGGCTCCCTGGGCTGAGCCGCGGGCCTCCTGAGCGCGTGCAGAG
>NW_015390326.1:87837-88927 GCF_001527695.2 Protobothrops mucrosquamatus | reverse complement strand
AGTCCACCGGTCATCCAAGGGCCAAGTTGGAAGACCCCTGCTCTAGTCCATCTTCCGATGATCCGAGAGGGATCAGGTTGTGTGTGTGTGTGTGTGTGTGTGTGTGTGTTTGTGTGTGTGTCATGCCATGACAGGGAAAACCTGTGCGGTTCCCAAGAATTGACAACAAATGTGGCTTTACACCCTTGGAACGCCGCACGCAGTTTTGGTCGCCAAGATGTATAAAAAAGAGGCTGAGACTGTAGAAAGAGGGAGCAGAGAAGAGCAACCAAGAGGAGGCTGGAATTGGGAATATCTGAACACGACCCCAGTATTCCAGTATTTGAGGGGTGGTCCCCAAAAGAGGAGGCGGGTTCAAATTCTTCTCCAGAGGGCAGCTAAGGAAGGAGAGAAGCAACCTGGAATCAAGGGAGAATTTCCTGACAGGGAGAGCAATTCACCCGTGGAACTACCTGCCTCCAGAAATTGTGGGTGCTCCATCACCGGGTATTTTATTATTTTTTTTAAAAGACTGGACAGTCACCTATCTGAAAAGATATATAGGACCTCCTGCTTGAGCACGGGGGCTGGACTAGATGACCTCTTGAGGTCCCTTCTAGCCGTAGAATTCTAGGACTGCAATGCCTGCCATTGGTCCAACTGGGGGATGATGGGAGCTGTTATCTTCGCTTCGTGAGCCCCCCCCAGAGTCTCTTCGGCAGTGAGGTGATCCCCACTGCGCCTGTTGGACTTCTGCCTGCCTGGGCGCGCTGTGGTGATCCCACCGCTGGGCTTCGAGTTCACGGGGTGACTTTTTTGGGGATCCGGCCCGTTTCTGCCAGCTCGGCCTACCTCACAAGATGGTTGTCTGACCTGGTGGTCCACGTGCCAAAATTCAGGCAAAAAGTAAGGAAGGAAAGTTTCTCTCTTGCTGAGGTTTAGGGGAACTTTACCTGTTGGGCTTCTGCCTGTTTGACACTCTGGAAAGGCTCTGGTTGAAGTGTAGGTGACTCCTTCCTTCCTTCCCCATCTCTCTCTCTCTCTCTCTCTCTCTCCTTCCTTCCTTCCTTCCTTCCTTCCTTCCTTCCTTCCTTCCTCCCTCCCTCCCTTC
>NW_015390326.1:75851-81561 GCF_001527695.2 Protobothrops mucrosquamatus | reverse complement strand
CCTGCCCTTGGGGGTCCGTAGGAGGGCAAGAGCCCGCGGATCCCCCTATCCACCCCCCACCCAGCCAGGGATCCCGGCTGCATCTCTGCCCCCCCTCCCTGCCCCCCATCCAGGTGAGTTCCCCCGGGACTTCTCCGTGATGGCGCTACTGAAGGCCGAGCCGGGCCACACGGCCGTCCTGCTCTCCGTCTACGACCGGCACGGTGGGCAGCAGTTAGGCATCGAGCTGGGCCGTTCCCCGCGCTTCCTCTACCGTGACCAGGGCGGCCGGCCGGACCCCGAGGAGCTCCCGGTCTTCCGAGGGGCCAACCTGACCGACGGCAGGTGAGTCCCCCACGGGGGAAGCCGGTCAGCCCCGTTGCGACGGCTCCGGGGTCGGAACCTCGGGGGGAGCCTGTGAGTGACGGCCGTGGCAGCTAAGCCCGCCTCTCCCTGGAGGGGGGGGAAGAAGTGGGGGGGTCTGCTTTGGGGAGCAGAAGAGCCCGGGGGACCCCAGAAGGGGAAAGAGGTCAGGGGGCAGAAGTGGAGGAAGGCTCCAGGGGTCTCCAAGTGGGGGGCAGCCTGTTTCTCGCCCACCGGCATCCTGGATCCCCCACCTGGCTCCGGAGGCTCCCGGCGTCAGTGTAGTGGTGGGGATAGGGGTGCCCGCACACCACACTTCCCTTAGTTGGTCCAAGTGGAAGCTGGAGACCCCCCCCCTCTGTGGGGCTTGACCTCCAGTTCACGCTTGGAACCAGGAGGTGGGCTGCGTGGCCTCACGGTGCCCTGCGTCTTTTTTGGCACTCCGCAGCTCACAGTCCTGGGCCTGGAGGCGGCAAGAGACCAGGGGGTTGTGGGAGGGGGTCTGCCGGGGAGCCTTTGGGTCTTGGGCCCCCTCCCCTCGGGGCCCTTCGGCTGAAGGAGGCCCCGCCCCTTGGCCCCTGCAGACGAAGGCTAGGCCTTCGGACATGTATCGTCCTTGCTTCAAGGGGCGTTTAACTCTTCGTGGGGCTTAAAATCTGGGGAGGGGGCTGTCAGAGGAGGGGCAGGGGGAGGAAAAGAGACTGGCTATGAGACCACCAGGGAGGGGGGCAGGGGAGGCACCTAGAACAGGCGCCCAGAAGCGCCCCCCCAGCTCTTTACCTGGGACCGCAGACGGGTAGATACGTTGGCACCTGGCGGGCGCCGGGCACCGTTCGGCCAGTTCTCCCCCCCAAAAAATCCTCCAGCCTTCCGGTGCCCGCGGGGTTGCAGGGGCTGAGTAGGGGGGGGTCCGCCTTGTCCCCGCAGGTGGCATCGTCTGGCCTTCAGCGTGAAGCAGCAGCAGGTGACCCTCTTCCTGGACTGCGAGAAGAGAGCCAGCCTGCCCCTCCCGCGGGGGAACGGCCCCGGGCTGGACACCAAGGGCATCACCATCTTCGGGGCCCGGATCCTGGACGAGGGGGTCTTTGAGGTAGGAGGTCCCCCCCAACACACACACCCTCTTTCCACCGTCCTCCCCCTGCCGTGGCTCCGAGCCCCACCTCACCTGCGCCGTGCCCCTTCCCCGTCTTTTCAGGGAGACATCCAACAGCTGCTGATCAGCCCCAGCGCCCGGGATGCCCAGGACTACTGCCAGCGCTACAGCCCGGACTGCGGGGGGCCCCCCCAGAAGCCCCAAGCCCAGGAAGCTGGGCAGAGGCCCCCCAGGCTTGAGGTGAGGGCGGGGGAACAAGCTGCGAGCGGGGGGGGAAGGTTGGTGTATTTTATCTGCCGGCGTTTGGCCCCCAAAGTCAAAATAATAATAATAATAGTAATAATAATAATAATAATAATAATAATAACAACAACAACAACAACAAACAACAAAACAACAGTAGTAATAATAATAATAATAATAATAATAATAATAATAATAATAATAATAATAATAATAATAATAATAATAATAATAATAATAATAATAAAGTTGGAAGGGACCTTGGAGGTCTTCTAGTCCAACCCTCTGCTCAGGCAGGAAACCCTATACCATTTCGGACAAATGGCTGTCCAGTCTCTTCTTAAAAACCTCCAGTGTTGGCGCATTCGCCGCTTCTGGAGGCAGGTAGTTCCACTGGTTAATTGTTCTCACTGTCAGGAAGTTTCTCCTTAGGTTTTGTGCTTGGAGCCCCAATTTTAATAAGAGAGGGGGGGCGGAAAGGGGGGGAGCAGGCTGGGCTTGTCTGAACACACAACTGGACTCCGTGCCGTATTTGAGTGGCAACGGGAGCCCCCGCGGCACAGAGACAGGGTGCCTAGCGATTGTAAAATTCAACAAATTGAATATATGCTTTTTTTTTTTGTTGTTGGTTGGCGTGCAAAAGAAAGGGAGTTTCCAGGTGGGAACGGCCGCAGGGTTCCTAGGATTTTAGCAGGGAGGGACTCTTCAAGGCCATCTAGTCTGATCCCCCCCCGAGTGCCAGACTCCCCAAGGCATCTCAGGTAGAGAGTGGTGTGGGAAGCAGACCCCTCCTCGCCTGGTCCAGGCCACCGGACCCCCTGCCGAAGAGGCCTCGGCCTGGGTCTGCTTCCTGGGTGTCCTGTCTCTCAATTGGGGGTCAAACCATCCCCACCAACGTCAGCCTCCCCCCCTTCTTGGGGCTTTTGCTTCCTGGTCCCCCTGGATCCCCCTGGTCTTCCAAGGGAAGCTCCTGCATTTAAACCAGGATTAAACACCCACATTAGTTGTTGGTCCTGGCGAAGGGAACTCCGCTCTGCAAAAAATATCTCATTTTTTTGTCCCTGAAAGTTTCCTGAGAGGCTGTAACGGATCTTCTCCCCAGGGTTCAACGGGGTGTGTGTGTGTGTGTGTGTGTGTTTCGGTCTCCCCCTCCCAACCTGAGTCCATTGTGAATTGTTCCCCTCTTTGGGGCCGACCGCTGAGCGGGAGCCTTTTGAAGTCCGGGGGGGGGGGGAGGACTCAGCCTGCCAAGCGACTCAGATCAGATCAAGTGAAACGGCTGGGAATTTGGTCCCCAGGAAGACAAAGAGGCCGAGAGTCTAAAAAGTGTGCAGAGAAACAGCGACAAAAAACGATTAAGGGGTCCGTCAGTGGAGGTTCTTAAGAAGAGGCTACTAGACAGTCACCTGTCTGAGATGGTATATAGGTTCTCCTGCTTGAGCGAGGGGCTGGACTAGAAGACCTCCGAGGTCCCTTCCAGATCTATTCTATTCTATTCTATTCTATTCTATTCTATTCTATTCTATTCTATTCGGTAGTTCTATTCTACTCTATTCTTTTTTCTACTCTATTCTTTTTTCTACTCTATTCTTTTTTCTACTCTATTCCTTTTTCTACTCTATTCCTTTTTCTATTCTATTCCTTTTTCTATTCTATTCCTATTCCTATTCCTATTCCTATTCTTTTTTCTATTCTATTCTATTCTATTCTATTTATTCTATTCTATTCTGTAGTTCTATTCTATATTCTTTTTTCTACTATTCCTTATTCTATTCTATTCTATTCTATTCTATTCTATTCTATTCTATTCTATTCTATTCTATTCTATTCTATATTCTTTTTTCTACTCTATTCCTTTTTCTACTCAATTCCTTTTTCTATTCTATTCTATTCTATTCTATTCTATTCTATTCTATTCTATTCTATTCTATTCTATTCTATTCTATTCTGTAGTTCTATTCTATTCTACTCTATTCTTTTTTCTATTCTATTTCTTTCTCTATTCCTTTTTCTATTCTATTCTATTCTGTAATTCTATTCTATTCTTTTTTCTACTCTATTCCTTTTTCTATCCTATCCTATCCTATCCTATTCTACTCTATCCTATCCTATCCTATCCTATTCTATTCTACATACGAAGAATGTAGCATGTGGCATATCTCATGAAGAGAAGGATCAGGGGAGACATGATAGCAGCGTTCCAGTATTTGAGGGGCTGCCGGAGAGAAGACTGTGTGTGTGTGTGTGTGTGTGTGTGTGTGTCTATCTCTTCTCCAAATCACCAGAAGGCAGGGCGAGAAGCAATGGGGGAACCCCCCCCTCAGAGGGGGACTCTGGGCCCAAGTGGGGTTCTGTCCTGGGGGAGGGGAGTGCCTCTGGAGTGAGGGCTCCGTCTGGCCAAACACCCCCCCCCACTTTGGCTCTGCTTTCTGCCCCACTGGGACTTGCTCCGGCAATCTCCCTCCATCGCTGCCTTTGTGTCCCCCTCCCCGCTAGACGCCGGCCAAGACGAAGCCCCCCACCAGCCCCAAGGCCAGGCAGCCCCAGAAGCGGCAGCTGCCCGGCCCCTCGCCCGCCGCCCTCAAGACCGACGCCCCGGAGAGGAAGGAACCCCAAGGAACCCGCAAGGGGCCCAGCGGCAACGGGAAGCCCTCGGCTGGCGGAAAGACCCCCAAGGCCAGCAGCCCCAGCGCCAAGGCGACCATTGCCGACAAACCCTCTGCAGTGAAGAAGGCAGCCAGACCGGCCCAGGCAGCCCGGGGGCCACGAAGCAGCTACCAACAGGTAGAGACAGAGGGAGGGGCTGGGATTGGCATGCTGTGGGGGGAGAGGGAGAAGACCTGTCCCCCCCAGGGGCCCCGAGCAAGAGAAGCCCCCCCTTGGGTTGGTCTGCAGTGCCTGGGGGCTGCTCCAGACCCCCCCTGTCAGCTGCGGCTGTGCTGTTCTCCACTGGGCCTCGGTCAGCCCTGCTTTCCTGGCCCCGATATCCAGGTTCCCTGATATCCATTCAGTCCTCTGGGCTTCAAGGATCTGGGTTCCGGGAATTGCCCCCCCCGGACCCCGACGGGGACGTTTGCACTAACCAACTAACCCCCCCTTCCATCTGTCTCCCTTTTTCGCTCCTTTCCTCCCTGAATTCGCTGCCCGCCCTCCGTGTCTACCCTGATTTTACCTCCGTTGGGGGGTGCCTCTGCCAAGGACGCAGGGCCCCTTCCCACCGAGGAGCCACGGGGGGCTCCCCGGAACCCCAGCCACCCCCCGCCTCCTGAGGCTACTTCCCAGAAGGGGGTCCCCACCGGGGAGGCCTCGCCTCCCACCCCCTCGTCGCCGTGGGTGCAGGTAAATGACACCCCCTCCCGTGGCCCCGGCAGGCTGGCGCAAGGGGACTTGGCCCAGTGGGCAGGAGGTGTGGGGTGCAGGGCCTCCCTTGGTGCTGGGCCAGGCTGTCCCACTGCTGGTGGGGCCAGGAGAGCTGCCGGGGCTCTGGTGCCAGGGTGCGCTTGCTGCAGACCCCGTCCCTTTCCTGGGCTAACATCCCCTGCCTGGGCCAGGAGGAGGTGGCCGAGGAGGTGCAGGAGGGGCTCCTACCCGGCGTGGGTCTGGACCACGGCAACGGCGACCCGAACCCCGGCGACTTGGGCCCCCTGCGCTCAGCCCAGGCCTCCTATGACGCTGTCGTAAGTGAGCGCCCTCCGTTGTGTCCTGTGTCGCCTCCTCTGTGTCGCCGCCTCTGTGTCCTCCTGGCCGTCCGCCCGTTGCCCGTTGCTGACTGCCTCTCCTGGTGCTTTTTTGGGGGGGGGGGTTTCCAAAGGCCGTTCTTTTGTGGGTCTTTCGCTGAGCCCTGTGTTGCTGTGGGCCCTTTTTGTGTTTGCTGTGTGTGTTCCTGTCCTGTCCTGGAGGATGGATGTGGATGTCCTTCGGCTTCTGATTCCCAGCTGGTTTGGGGTCCTTCCTGCTTTTCCCACCACCCACCACTAGGTGGCAGCAGCACCTTGTCCCATTTTTTCCCACGCTCTGAGCCCCTCTCTAGGC
>NW_015390326.1:71000-74420 GCF_001527695.2 Protobothrops mucrosquamatus | reverse complement strand
GTGCTTTGAAAAGTTCTCAACAATTGTTAAAAATTCAGAGCTTGTCGCGTCCGGCCTTTGCTGGAAAAACTGTGACGATGTTCAGGGACGGGTCTGCCTCGAAAAGTGGCCCTCGTTGAACTGTCCATCACAGTCAAACATCAGGACACATTTAATAATAATAATAATAATAATAATAATAATAATAATAATAATAATAGTAGTAGTAAAGTTGGAAGGGACCTTGAAGGTCATCTAGTCCAACCCCCTGCTCAGGCAGGAAACCCTATACCATTTCAGACAAATGGCTGTCCAGTCTCTTCTTAAAAACTTCCAATGTTGGAGCATTCACCGCTTCTGGAGGCAGGTGGTTCCACTGGTTAATTGTTCTCACTGTCAGGAAGTTTCTCCTTAGTTCTAGGTTGCTTCTCTCTTTGGTCAGTTTCCATCCGTTGCTTCTTGTCCTGCCTTCAGGTGCTTTGGAGAATAGCTTGACTCCCTCTTCTTTGGGGCAGCCCCTGAGATACTGGAAGGCTGCTATCCTGTCCCCCCTCGTCCTTCTCTTCGTTAAACTAGACAGACCCAATTCGTAAACTCAGTTTTACGATCATTTTTACGTTGTGGCAAATTTTATAAAATTGAACGTTAATTCGGTGGGAGCCCTGGCTCCTGCATTTTGGATGCATCCTGTGTAAGCGAGCCCGCCGGAGGCACCTTGATTCAAAAATGGCCGCCGTACGAAATTTAAAGGTTACGTCAGCGAGGATTTTAGGAGTAGATCGATAGATTCAAGGCGCGTAAAATAAGCAGGCAGGAAAATTTCACGAGGTGTCCTTGTAGCTTGAAATAGGAACTACCCAGAGCCTGAAGGCAAACGAAAGCCTCGCCCAGGACAGTTCGGACGTGACAACTTTTAAGGTGTTTTGTGGATGGGCTTGGAATTGGACTTCAACTCCCAGAATTCCACAGCCAGAAGACATTTCACCCCCCCCTCCCCTTCAACGGGGTTCGGTTCTCAGAATCTGCCAGGACCAGGGAATGGGCCAAGGTTTCTTGGCGAGGCCAGCCACTTGTCTGAAATGGTGTATAGAGTTTCCTGCCTGAGCATGGGGTTGGACTAGATGACCTCCAAGGTCCCTTCCAACTCTATTCTATTCTATTCTGTTCTGTTCTGTTCTGTTCTGTTCTGTTCTGTTCTGTTCTGTTCTGTTCTGTTCTGTAATTCTATTCTATTCTATTCTTCCATTTCATATTTTCTATTCTATTCTGTTCTGTTCTTCCATTTCATATTTTCTATTCTATTCTATTCTTCCATTTCATATTTTCTATTCTATTCTATTCTTCCATTTCATATTTTCTATTCTATTCTATTCTGTTCTGTTCTGTTCTGTAATTCTATTCTATTCTATTCTTCCATTTCATATTTTCTATTCTATTCTATTCTTCCATTTCATATTTTCTATTCTATTCTATTCTTCCATTTCATATTTTCTATTCTATTCTATTCTATTCTTCCATTTCATATTTTCTATTCTATTCTATTCTTCCATTTCATATTTTCTATTCTATTCTATTCTTTCTGTTCTGTTCTGTAATTCTATTCTATTCTATTCTTCCATTTCATATTTTCTATTCTATTCTATTCTATTCTATTCTATTCTATTCTATTCTATTCTGTAATTCTATTCTGTTCTGTAATTCTATTCTATTCTATTCTATTCTATTCTATTCTATTCTATTCTTCCATTTCATATTTTCTATTCTATTCTATTCTATTCTATTCTATTCTATTCTATTCTATTCTTCCATTTCATATTTTCTATTCTATTCTATTCTATTCTATTCTATTCTATTCTATTCTATTCTATTCTATTCTATTCTTCCATTTCATATTTTCTATTCTATTCTATTCTATTCTATTCTATTCTATTCTATTCTATTCTATTCTATTCTATTCTATTCTATTCTATCCCCCAAAGCTAAGTGGGATTAAAATGAAAAGCCTAAATGGAAACTTAAGTAAGACACAGATTTATTTATTTAATTTATTTGGAAAATTATATATGGCCGCCTCCTCGCACACGCCGACCAAAAGCAGCTTACGCAGATATAAAAATGCCCTATAAAAAGAATAGCATAGGAGCTGGAAGGGACCTTGGAGGTCTTCTAGTCCAGCCCCCTGCTCAAGCAGGAGAACCTATACCGTCCCAGACAAGTGACTGTCCAATCTCTTCTTAAAAACCTCCAGTGATGGAGCGCCCATGATTTCTGGTGGCAAGCAGTTCCACTGGTTAATTGTCCTCCCTGTCAGGAAGTTTCTCCTTAATTCCAGGTTGCTTCTCTCCTTGGTCAGTTTCCATCCGTTGTTTCTCCTCCTTCCGTCTGGAGCTTTGGAGAATAAGTTGATTCCCTCGTCTTAAAATAAATACAAAATAAATAAAAAAGCAACACGAAGAAAAAATAATAAAAATAATAACCCCCATCCCACTCCCTGCCACCGCAGCGACGACAACACACATTCAGACGGTGCATCTCGGTCCTTACAAAGAACCCATAAGGGCTAGCAGGGGTCCCTGAAGGCCATCTAGTCCACCCTCCTGCCCGGGACGAATGAGAGCTCAGCAACAACTGAGGCTTCTCTTGACCAAAACCCATTTTTAGTGGTGACTTTTTGCAGGGATTGTGACGGTTGTGCAAAAGGTGTGTGTGTGTGTGTGTGTGTGTGTGTGTGTGTGCGTGTGTGCGTGTGCGTGTGTGTGTAAAAGTAGAATTCTTTTTTCCGCCACGGAGGTGGCTTTGCCTGTGCCGAAGAAGACTCGTTCAGGCCTTCTCCCCTCTCAGTGTGAGTGTGCACATCGTTGTGTGTGTGTGTGTGTGCTATATGCGCCACAATGCTGACACTCTCCTTGTGGCTACATGTCTGTGACCCACAGGCAGTGCTCGGAGCCCGAGGACTGAAGGGCGAGAAAGGCGAACCGGCCGTCTTTGAACCTGTAAGTTGCCGTGGTGTGTTTGTGTCTTTGTGTGTGTGTGTGGGTGTGTGGGTCTTGGCTCCCTCCCCATCTGGGCCAAAGACGAAGCCCCTCCCTGTGGCCAGCCGGGGCCACATCTAGCCCGCCTTGCCCGATGGGAAAGGAGATCGGCAAGCACGGGCTTGAGGGCAGGGATGGGATGGGAGGCCATCAGGCGATCCCACGGCAGGAAGGAAAGGGGTGGACGGGCTCAGAGCTTGGCTGGAGGGCGGGAAGGACCCTTGGGGGCTGGACCGTTGTGATTGTGCTCGGGAGATGCTGAGTAGTTTGGCTTCCAGGCCCTAAAAATCAATATTTGTCAAGCTGGGCCGCTGGAAGATGGGTGGACTTCAACTCCCAGAATTCCCCAGCCAGCAAAGCTGGCTGGGGAATTCTGGGAGTTGAAGTCCACCCATCTTCCAGCGGCCCA
>NW_015390326.1:56225-68599 GCF_001527695.2 Protobothrops mucrosquamatus | reverse complement strand
GGCTGGCGCTGACGGCGCACGGGGGATGCCTGGCGAGTCCGGCCTGAAGGTAAGAGCCCCGTTTCCACGAGGGAGGAGGACTCGAACTCGGCTCTCCCAGTCCCGACGACAACGCTGGCCAAGCGCTGCGGGGTTCCCTACTCTCACCTCCCTCACTGGGGGGCCAGCTTCCCTGGGGGGACCCCCCCACTTTCTCGGTTGCCCCACCCTGCTGCGGGATTGTGGGGAACACCCCCTCATGCCCCACGCCCAGCTTCTCTGCTGCTCCTAGTCTCCCCCCCTTGCAAACAGGGGCAGGTCACCTTGTGGCCCCTGTAGGGGTCCCTAGGGGCCTCTGAGCCCCCCCCACTGTTGCCCCCCCTCTTTCTCACGCAATTCTCCTTCAGGGCGACCGGGGTTTCGACGGGCTGCCCGGCCTTCCCGGGGACAAAGGATACCGGGTGAGTGGGATGGGGGAGAGGGAGGGGGTCCCTGTGGGGGGCACATGCCAGGCTTGTCCTGGATGGGGGGTCCCCTGCTTTCTTGGCGGCCCCCCCAATTCTGCTGCTTCCCTCCTTGGCAGGGGGACCCCGGTGCGCAAGGCGTGGCTGGACCTCCGGGCGAAGACGGCGAGAGGGTAAGGCCTGCGCGGACAGGAGGGGAAGAGTGGAGGGCCGAGGAGACAGCCCTCCCCGTGAATCTTCCCCCACCTTGAGGACTAGCAACTTGAGCTTGAATACGGACCCCCCCAGGGAGGTCCTCGAGGGCCAGGCTGGGGGTTTCTGCCAGGGGGTTTCCATCGGCCTCTATAAACAGAAAAGGGGAGGAGGGGGGGGCATAAAAACGCAAGCCGGTTTTCCCCCTCGCGAACGTTCTCCCCTTTCCCGCACTGCAGGGAGACGATGGTGAGATCGGGCCTCGGGGCCTCTCCGGAGAATCGGTACGTAGCATCCCCAGCCTGGGGGGGGGGTGGTGGAAAATCAGGCCTGTTTGGGGAAGGGCATTTTAAAGGACCCCATCGCTCGGGTCCTTGGGGGTCCCCAGAGGCGAAAATCGGGGAAGAGGGTCGCGGTCAGCCCCCGAGGCTCCGCTTTGGCCTTCTCCCGCCCATCCCGCCTTCTCTTCGCAGGGACCAAGAGGCTTGCTGGGCCCCAAAGGGCCCCCAGGCGTCCCGGGGCCACAGGTAAGTGCTGGGGAGGGACACCCCCCTACCCCCACCCTCCCCCACCCTCGGGGCTTCCGCTGACCACCGACTCTGGCCTACCTTTCCCTCGGCAGGGCGTGCGTGGCGTGGACGGCCCCCACGGACCGAAGGGGAGTCTGGTAAGTGGACGGAGGCCTCGTCTGGACCGGAGGCAAAGCAGCAGCCCTGGTGGTTTTTAGAGGGTTGGCGCGATGAGGGGCTTCTGAGCGTGCGCAGAGTGCCTTTCCCACCAGCCTTCCCCGGCAGCCTCGGAGAGAGGCCTTGGGATCCCGAAACGGGCCCTCTGGGGAGGAGGCAGCCGGAGAGGGCGGAGAAGTCCGCATGACACTCGGCCTAGGGCCCCTTGGTGGCAGGTTGGTGGCACATGGGCAGTTGTAGTCCTATAAAGGTTGCCCGGGATGATGGGAGCTGCAGTCCAGGACTCTAGAGAAGGTGAAGTTTGCGGACAGGGATTATTAGACGGAGGTTAGAGAGGGTGGCGCAAGAGTGGATTCCAAGCCAGGCCAGGGGTCGGGCTGGATGATCTCCAGTTACCTGGACCGATTGGGGAAGGTGAAATGGCTCCCGGGAGGCCACCAGGAGATCCGAAACGTCCCCCAAACAGGCCTTCATTGAGAGCCTGTTGGGGAAACGTCGAGGGCACGTCCGAGGGTCTGTCTTGATCTAACCCCTGCCCCCCGTTTGTCTATCTCCAGGGTCCACAAGGGGAGCCGGGGCCCCCCGGCCATCAGGGGACCCCAGGGACACAGGTAAGTCCAACCTGGGTGGAGGAAGACCGCCCTGGCCTGCCCTCCCCATTGCTTCCCAGCTGCAGGGCTCTCTGGGGGGGGGCTGGCTGTGCTTAGATTCCCCTCCCCTCCTCCGGTCCGCCTCCCTAACAACAGCCCTGTGGGGTAGGCAGGTTGGGGGGGGGAGGACGTTGGCTGCAGCTTTTCTGCAGTCGAGGCAAACTCTTGAGTCCCTCTTTTGTTCCGGTTCGGCTCTCTGGGTGATCCGAAGCCTCTTGGGCTCCCCCCAAAAACCGCAGGCCTCCGGGGAGGAGGAGGGGGGAGAGGTGGGGGAGGGATCTGGGCGGGGCTTTGGCCTCCAGGAACCGCCTCTCACCCCATCTTCCCTTCCCTGCTTCCAGGGCTTGCCGGGACCGCAAGGCGCCATGGGGCCCTCTGGGCAAAAGGTGAGGAGGGGGCGGCTGGAGGGGGAGTGGGGGGGGTGGGGCTCTCTGGAGCCAGAGCCCAGGGAGGGGAGGGGCCTCCTGGCCTTCTGGGTCCAACGGGGTCTCCCCGCTCTTTTGCAGGGACCCCAAGGGAAACCCGGACTTCCTGGCATGCCTGGCTCGGACGGACCCCCGGTGAGTACCCCCATCCTCCATCCGTGGCCTTTTGGGGAGGGGGCCGACCCCATCCGACCCTCCCGAGCCTCAACCCTGGATCCGGGGGGCCGAAGATCCACCCTGGGGCAGAGTGGCCTCTGTTCCCCGGGGAGGGCTCCCCGAGATGGTGGGGACCCCCTGACACCCCCCCCGCCTTCTTCTCCCTGCAGGGCCACCCAGGCAAAGAGGGACTTCCGGGCACCAAAGGGCAGCCGGTGAGTGGACAGGCCAGCCTCTCCAAGCCGTCCTCGGGTGGGTGGGTGGGCTTTGGGGCCCGGGTGCGAATGGCGGGGCAGGAAAAGGAGCGCTCCGAGGCTGCTGGGGGGCCCCCATCCTGGCATGTGGCACCATGAAGGGAAGCCTCCCTGGGCATCTGATGGAGGGGGGGGAAAGCAGCGGGGGGGAGGTTGTGGAGGGAGGGGGGTCTTAGNGAGGGGAGGGGAGAGGAGAGGGGAGGAGGAAGGGATTGAGAGGGTCTCCCTTCCCCGGGGCCATTTAAAAGCTTTAAGGGCCCCGTTGTTATTTTTTTAAACCATTTATTCATTTTTGATTGATTGATTGATCGATCGATCGATTGATTGCCCATCTCATTCGGGGACCCTGGGAGGCATACATCGTATAACTGGGGGGGTGGGGGAGCTGAGAAAGCCTTGCAAGGTGGGTGGGGGGACGGGGAGGGGCCCTAGCCAGACCCCTATCTCATTCGGTTGAGGCCTTTTCCATGAGTCCCCTTTGGGAAGTGCAGTTCCCCTTTTCAGCCACCGGGGGGTGGAAAAAGAGCGTGAAGCAGCCACCCGCTTCCTCAATTCTCCAGCAGGGGGCAGACCTGAACAACTCCTACAATGACATCAGGGGTAGGCAACCTCGGCTCTTTTATGGCTCACGGACTTCAACTCCCAGAATTCCTGAGTCAGCTGTGCTGACTCAGGAATTCTGGGAGTTGAAGTCCGTGAGCCATAAAAGAGCCGAGGTTGCCTACCCCTGTCCTACATCATTACGCCCAGGAAGGGCAGGGCAGGTTTCCTGCTCTGGAGATGGTGTGTATGTGTCTTTGTGTGTGTGTGTGTGTGTGTGTGTGTGTTGCCAGGAAACAGGGAGGCAAAATTCTGGGGGGTGGGAGAGAATGAGATGGTAACTCTGCCTCCGTGCGGGCCTGATCCTGCCTCTCGCCTCCCTCCTCACAGGGCCCCTCCGGCCCCCAAGGACTAGTGGGCTACCCGGGTCCCCGCGGAGGAAAGGTGAGTCTGCGCTGCGACCTCCCCCTGGGAATTTGAGGGGGGGTGGACTCAGGAGGAGGGTGGGGCGGGAGGGGTATCATCTTGGGTTCCCCCTCTCCCCCCCCCGGGGCCTTGGAGGTGAGCAGGAAAGGCCTCCAAGAGGGGGGGGACAGAAGATGAGGAGGGGCTGAGCTCCGCAGAATGGAGGAGGGGGGCTGGGAGCAGGGAGAGCTCCGGAGGGAGAAGGGGGGGGTGAGGGACTGAAGCGGTCTCAGGAGCCCACCGGGACCACCAGGACATCACCCCCCCAGCCCAGAAAAGGGGCCCCCTCTCTGCACATCCGGTGCATCATGTTGTTCGTGCCCACGAGGAGAACTTTATCCCTCGTCCTGGGGTTGCTGCTGGGAAGCATGGGGCTTGTGGTCCGGCCCACGTCGGTGACTCCGTGTTCCCCCTCAGGGTACTGACGGCGTCCGTGGCTTGAAAGGGCAAAAGGGCGAAAAGGTGAGCTTCCCCTTTTTATTTAAGGCTCTGTTCCCCCCCCCACCTTCCCCGAGCCAGACCCACTTCACTTGCATCCTCACGACAGCCCTGTGAGGTGGGCTGGGCAGGAATAGAGGGGAGACAGGCCCGGCGTTTCCTAGCGATTTCTGTGCTGAGGTGGATTGGAATTTGAGTCCCCCCGTGTCTGATCCCTGATGGCTGCATTATGGATCCCCCCCAAGGATGTAACTGTCCCCCCGTGACACAGCCAGGGCCGCTTGAGGTCATCCGGTCCACCCTCCCTTGCTCAGATTCTGTTTTCCTGCCTCCTGCAGCTGTGGCCGATGGCCTTCATGCCCTGAAGGCAGGGGAGACATTCAAGGGTTACAGCAGGGCCTCCCCTCTTTTGCAACCCGGCTCCTTCTTGGGTTACCCCTTCGTCCTCAGAGGAGGCACATCCTTGGGGGACCGGGTGCTTTCATGTGGGGTGCCCCATTTTCCCCCCCTTGCTCTGAACTGCCCCTGCTATGAATCACCATGAAGGTCCCCAGTGCTGAGTCCTTCCTCTCTGCTAACCCCCCATCAGAGGGGGAAGCAGGGGGGGTCTGAGCGTGGGGGGTCAATTCAAAGCCCCCCTAAGGATCCCCTTTTCCTTCTGCTGTACGATTCTGCCTCTGAGCTGGCAGTTGGGGGTTCATATGTCGTGGGGTGGCTTGTTTTAGGGTCCAACTTTTCCATTCCCTCTCCCTATTTCTGAATGGTGCCCTCCTGCCCCCTTTTGTTCTTGTAGGGTGAAGAAGGGTTCCTGGGCATCAAGGGTGACGTGGGCCCAAAAGGCGACAGGGTAAGTGGGGTAATGTTCATCCGTGGATGAAAAACCTAAAGGGGAAAAACAACTCAAGAAGTGTGGGCAACTCTGAAAAATGCGATTATAAAAGCCCAGTACAGTCCAATACCATTGAAAAAGAAAAACAAGAAATCCAAGAAGAAACCAGCACAGCTGCACAACATTCTCTCTGATAAACTCAAACACAAAAAGGATAAATGGACAAAAAATGGAAAGAGGGACACATAACTCAGGCAGAGTATCAGCAGATAGCCCGAATCTGCAAATACGGAAAGCAAAGGCTCAGAATGAACAAAGACTTGCAACAAAAGCCAAAGATCATTTTTAAAAAGTTTCTTTTAACGTATGAAAAACAAGAAAAAAGCCAAGGAAACTGTAGGCCCACTAAAGAGAGAAGATGGCAAGGAAATTACAGACAACAGGGAGAAAGCAGAGCTGCTTAACTCATACTTTACATCAGTCTTCACACACAAGAAATCGTAGCTTAACACACCAAAAAAAAAAACCCACTGCAAAAGACACACTAGAAACAAAAATTAAAATAAGCAGGAAAATGGTAGGAGAACATCTATCCGACCCTGACGACTATAAATCACCGGGACCCGACAGATTACACCCCAGAGGAGAAAAAACAAACGGACCCAGGAAACTACAGACCAATCAGTTTAACATCAATACCTGGGAAGATCCTAGAAAAGATAATCAAAAAACAGATCTGCGAACAACTAGAAGCAAAGTCATAACTACACAGCCAGCACGGATTTGTCGAAAACAGATCATGCCAAACCAATCTTATTTCATTCTTCGATAAAGTGACTAAACTAGTAGACCAGCGAAACACAGTGGACGTAGGCATTTGACAAAGTAGACCACAATCTACTGATTGGTAAGCTGGAAAAAAGGTAGAATAGACAACATCACCACCAAATGGATCTGTAGCTGGCTGACAAGCCTTACTCAAGGAGTAGCCCTCAGTGGCCCCACATCCGCATGGAGGGAAGGGAGCAGTGGGGAACCACAAGGCTCCGTCTTAGGCCCCGCAAACTCTTCAACATCTTCATAAATGACTCAGATGAAGGAATTGAAGGGAAACTCGTCAAATTTGCAGATGACACTAAACTGGCAGGAGTAGCCAACACCCCAGAAGACAAACTCAGGACCCAAAAAGATCTTGAGAAACTCATACAGTGGGCCCTATCCAACAACATGTGTTTCAATGTGGAGAAAAGGAAAGTCTTACATTTAGACAAGAAAAACCAAAGGTACGAGTACAGACTGGGCGAAACCTGGGTCAAAAACAGCCACCGTGAGAGGGACCTTGGAGTCCTAGTGGACGATCCCTTGACCGTGAGCCAGCCGTGTGCAGCAGCAGCAGCAGCCAAAAAAGCTAACGCAGTCCTGGGTTGTATAAACAGAGGCCTAGAATCCAGATCATGCAAAATATTAGTACCGCTTTATAAAAGCCCTAGTAAGACCACACCTGGAGCACTGCAGCCAATTTTGGTCACCATATCATAAAAAGGATGTTGAGAGTTTGGAACAAATTCAGAGAAGAGCAACTTAAGAGGATCCAAGGCCTGGAGGCTAAAACATAGGAAGAACGGCTGCAGGAATTTGGTTTGGCCAGTCTAGAGAAAACAAGAAGTAGGAGAGACATGATAGCAGCGTTCCAGTATCTGGGGGGCTGCCACAAAGAAGAGGAGGGGGGTCACGTTATTCTCCAAAGCGCCTGAAGGCAGGACGAGAAACAACGGCTGGAAACTGACCAAAGAGAGAAGTAACCTGGAATTAAGGGGAAAGTTCCTAAAAGTGAGAACAAATAACAATTAACCAGTGGAACAGCCTGCCACTGGAGGCTCTAAAGAAGAGACTGGAAAACCATTTGTCCAGACTGCTTTAGTGAATCCTGCCTGAGCAGGGGGTTGGACTAGAAAACCTGCCTGAGCAGGGGGTTGGACTAGATGACCTCCAAAGCCCCTTCCAACTTTTTATTTTTATTATTTTTATTATTTTTATTATTTTTTTATTATTTTTATTATTATATTATTATTATTGTTGTTTTTATTTTTATTGTTATTATTGTTATTGTTATTATTACCTCCAAGGTCCCTTCCAGCTCTATTCTGATTGATTGAATGATTGATTGATTGATTGATTGATTGATTGGGTCCCTTCCAACTTTTTATTTTTATTATTTTTATTATTTTTATTATTTTTATTATTTTATTTTTTGTTATTGTTATTGTTATTATTGTTATTATTACCTCCAAGGTCCCTTCCAGCTCTATTCTGATTGATTGATTGAGTGATTGATTGATTGACTGATTGACTGATTGATTGATTGAAGTTCTCCCAGAGGCGGGAGATGACCCTCTGCCTTCTCTGTGCAGGGCGAGCTGGGGGTCCCAGGGTCCCGTGGAGAAGACGGGCCCGAAGGCACCAAGGGGCGGACGGGCCCCTCTGGCGATCTGGGTCCTTCCGGATTGGTGGGAGAGAAGGTGGGTATTGGGGCTGGTGGGGGGGGCTTTGGAGTTGGACCCACCCCCACCCTCCCCTCCTCCGTTGACCCCCTTTCTTTCTCTCCCTCCTGCCAGGGCAAACTGGGGGTGCCGGGTCTCCCCGGATATCCTGGCCGACAAGGCCTCAAGGTGAGTAGAAGCCGGACGAGTGGGGCCCTGGGGGGGGGAAGAAGGGACCGTGGGGTGGGAGGGAAACCTGGGGCTCCCCGTTGGGGGTTCAAGCAGCCGAGTGACCTGGGGGGGTTGCTGGTCCCCCGAGCACATCTAGGTTGGGGTCTCAAGGGGGCCTGGCTGGAGAGAAGCTGACAGGGGGTCCCCGTGTGACGTGCCCCAGTGAAGCCCCTGCAGTTCTTCGCCCAAGATGGCGCCCCTCCCCTCCCCACATTCGTGACCCCCCCTCCTTCTTCCCTCCGCAGGGTTCGCAAGGGTTCCCCGGCTTTCCTGGATCGAATGGCGAAAAGGGGGTTCGGGTAAGTAGCACCCCTTCTCCGGCCCATCCGGGGCCCCTCCAGAGGCCTGGGGGGGCCCTTCAATGGAGGCAAGAATAGGGTCCGAGCCCCCGTGGGGAAAAGATGGGGTGCAGAGGATGCCCCCCATCCCAGAATCCCTCAATATCCCCCCCCTATTCTATCCCTTTTATTCTGCACAATGTCCTGTTGCGGGTTGCACAAACGTCCAGCTGTTTGTGTTAAAGCTTGCAACCACAGAAACGGCCTTGGAGCCGTTGGGCCCCTGCAAAGCCTCCCTGGGACGCTTTCCCCAAGAACTCTGCACGCGCTCAGGGGCAGGAAAGGGGGCCCTTGTGTGGCATCAGAAAGGAAGACTTTGCTTCGTGTTAATGGAGCTGTGTTTGGGGCATCCGTCTGTGGCCCCCCCGGAATAGCTCCCCCCAGGATGTTTGGGGGCACAGAGGTGCAGGGTTGGGGGGGCTTATTGTGGGGTGGGGGCTGCTTCCTAAACCGGCCTTTGCTCCTTCCTCCCCCCCTGCAGGGCCTCTCTGGGAAAATGGGACCACGAGGCGAACGAGGACCCTCCGTGAGTCAAAGGGAGCGGATTGCACTTTTGGGGAGGGGGTCTGGCAGGGGATTTGCCCCCGCTTTCCCGCCCGTTTCCGGTGCCAAGTGCGAACGAAGGGGGGGCTTTGTCTGGGGGCCACTGGTCGCCTGCTGGCGGCTCTGAAGGTGTGGGTGGCGGTGGGGTGACCCCCGGGACGCAGGGCCGTGGCCCCTGGTCGGACGCACCCTCTCTCTCTCTTTCAGGGCCCCAGAGGACAGCGGGGGCCACGAGGAGCCACGGGGAAGATGGGAGCCAAGGTGAGCCTGGTCAGCTGGGCTGGGGGGGCAGGGGTGGGGCAGAGGGAGCCCCAGAGATGTGGGGCTGGGGGGGGTCAAAGGCACCCCGGCTGAGCCTGACCCTCCTCTTGGTTTGGGCAAGCGTTGTGCTGGGGTGCCAAGGGCAGGCTCCACTCAGAAATCCAGAGGTAGACTGCTCCTGCATCTGGAGGATCCATTTTCGGCAGGAAGGGAGGGAGGAGGGGGGAAAGTCGATAAATTTTCAGGCCAGAAAAACCTGCAAGAAAAATCTGGAGGAGAACGGAAGACGATTACACATCTCGCTTGTGCATTTGCCCTCGTGTGTGTCCATGTGTGTGTGTGTGTGTGTGTGTGTGTGTGTGTGGTAGACCAGCGGTGTTTACACAAACAAATCTCGGTGTACGGAAACCGCAAGGTCTGGATTATGCCCGCGTGCAGATGGGTGCATCTTCTTCCTGGCGCCGCACCCACCTCGGCCGCCGCCGTCGCACAACTCAGCCGAGAGTCCGGCAGCCTTCGGGCACAGATTTTAACACTTAGTGTTGGTGCAAATCCCCTCCTGTGTGTTACGTCAACGCAAAGAAGCCAGAGAAGGAAGCTCAGGGGTCCGGTGGGCTGACCCCCCTCTCTTTTCTCCCCCCCTCCAGGGCACCTCTGCTGGGGAAGGGCCCTCGGGGCCCCCCGGAGAACGGGTAAGCCGGGATCCCGAAGCTGGTGATTTGGCCGGGCGCTTGGCAGAAGGATAGGTCCCCTCGCCCTCGGTACCCTGCCGTGGGGGGCTCCTGGCTGGAGGCTGCTGGGGGGGAGGAGGGGAGGGAGGGAGGGGGAGACAGGCAGGTCGGGGGTCCCTCTGCAAGAAGCTAAGTGGGCTCAAGAGCCACAGAGACCATATTCCTGAGCACCATGGCTGTCTGGAGGTGGTATGTTCCGGTTTGGGTCCAGCTTTGAGGGGGGAGGGCACCCTGGCATGACCCCTAATGGGGGGCTCTCCTCCTCCTCCTCCTCCTCCTGCAGGGTCAACCAGGACCGCAAGGCCCGAACGGATTCCCCGGACCGAAGGGACCCCCGGTGAGTCACAACCCCCCCGCCTCCTCTGTCCCCCCCCTCACTGTCTCCTCCCCCCCAATTGCTAACTCTGCCCCCTTTCTTTGTCCACAGGGCCCCCCCGGGAAGGATGGGATGCCCGGCCACCCGGGGCAGCGTGGAGAAGTGGTGAGTGACGGCTCTGCCCCCCCCAGCCAGCTGTTTCTCCCCCCCCGTGAGATGACGTGGGGCTCAGATTAATAATAATAATGATAAAGTTGGAAGGGACCTTGGAGGTCGTCTAGTCCAACCCCCTGCTCAGGCAGGATTAGCCCCGGGGAGCATCTCCCCAAAACCCCGGCCCCGAGAAAGTGGTGGGGGCCCTTCAACATTTCAGAATTTGCATTTTCTTCACCTTTTTTTATTTAAAAAAAAGTATTTTAAATTTGGAAACATTGAGATCCAATTTGTAGATGTACGTCTGAATCCAACCTTGGAGATTTAACGTCGTAATTGTGTGTTTTGTTTTTTTTAAATTTAAAAGAACAACAACAAATTTCCTGGAGATTTTTTTTTCCAGAACTCCTTTTGAACTCAAGCCTGCCCACCTCAAAGGGTTGGTTTTGTGTGTGTGTGTGTGTGTGTGTGTGTGTGTGTGTGTGAAACTAGGAAGAAGAATAAGCATTTCGGCCGTACTGAACGAAAGTGAGATAGAAATGGAAAAAATTGGACTAGATGACCTCCAAGATCCCTTCCAACTTTTTTTATTATTATTACTATTATTATTACTATTATTATTATTATTAGTAGTAGTAGTAATTATTATTATTATTATTATTATTATTATTAAAATCAAAATCAAATTTCTAACGGGGGTGGGGGGGAGAAAGGATGCCCTCGGCTGCAGAATACGGGGAGGGGAAAAGAGAGGGAGGCACTCTGCACGTGCTCGAGGGACCTCTTCTTCCCCCACGGGCCCCCTACGCTCCCTAGCAGAGAAGACTCGGGTTTCGCTTCGGGAGGGTTCCGGGTGCGAATTCCGCCCTTTCCTGGGCTAGGCTGGGGCAAAGGCTGCCGAGCCCGACAGACTCAGCCCTGGTTTATATGAGGGGGGGGGTGTTTGACGCTGCCCCCCCCCAGTAATCCTCCCCGCCACCCTCTTTTGCCTTCCAGGGGCTGCAAGGCAAGGCTGGCTCCCCAGGCGGGCCCGGCATCGTGGGGCCACAGGTAACGGCTGCCCCCCCAGAAACGGGGTGGGAGTGGGAGGGGAGGGGGGGTGCTGGGGAAGGGAGGGGGTGCTGGGGAGGGGAGGGACCACAGCGGCGGCCCTTCAAACACGTCCCCCCCGGTTGCTTTTTTCCACACAGGGCCCCGCGGGGGAGACGGGCCAGATGGGGGAGAGGGGCCACTCCGGCCCCCCCGGACCACCAGGAGAACAAGGGCTGTCGGGGCCCTCCGGGAAAGAAGGGACCAAGGTAGGCCAGGGGGGCCGACCCCCTCCGCCCCCTCCCCTCCCTTGCAGTGGCCCCTACGGAGGGGGGGTCTTTTGCGGCTGTCCCTCGTGCACTGGGCCCTCCCCACGAGGGGGCACTTGGCTGTGCAAAGAATCAGAGGGGGGGAACGGGGCTTTTCCTCAGCTGGGGGGGCTCCTGGGGGGACACTGTGGGGCTCCATATGTGTGTGTGTCTTTCAGGGCGACCCAGGAACCGTCGGAGGGCCCGGGAAGGATGGACCCCCAGGGCTGCGGGGCTTCCCCGGAGAGCGCGGCCTTCCCGGCACGGCTGTAAGTGCCCCCCACCCCCCCCTCTCTGAGGGGACAGCGGGGGGGGGGGGAAGCACGGCCCCTCCCCGCAAGAGGGGTCTGCCTGGGGAGGGAGCAGGAATAGGAAGTCCCCCCCCTCTCTTCATTTTCTTTCTCTCTCTCTCTCTCTCTTTTCATTCTTTCTCTCTCTCACTCGCTTTTCGTCCTCTCTGTTTTGTCCACACTCTTTCTCTCTGTTTCTGTCTCTTTCTGTCTCTCTCTGTCTTTTTCTTTCTCTCTCTTCATTCTTTTTCTTTTTCTCTCTTTTCATTCTTTCTCTCACTCTCTCACTCTCTCTCTCTTCCTCTATTTTTGTCCACACTCTCTTTCTCTCTCTCTGTCTCTTTCTCTCTCTCTCTCCTTCTTCTGTCTTTCTCCCTCCCTCTCTCTCTCTCTCTTCCTCTTCTCTATTTTTGTCCAGACTGTCTCTCTCTCTCTCTCTTTTCATTCTTTTTCTCTTTCTCTCTTTTCATTTTCTCTCTCTCACTCTCTCTCCCTCCTCTATTTTTGTCCACACTGCCTCTCTTTCTCTCTTTCTGTCTCTCCTTCCTCTCTGTCTTCGTCCCAGTTTTTCTCTCTTTCTCTTTCTCTCTGTCTCTCTCTCTTTCTCCCTCCCTCT
>NW_015390326.1:27530-52530 GCF_001527695.2 Protobothrops mucrosquamatus | reverse complement strand
AAGGAGAGCAGGTAAGCTGAAGCCCTGGGCAGCAACCACAGTGGGGCAGAGGGAGCTGGGGGTCTGCAGCCGTGATTCTGCTCGTGGCCTAGCTCATAAGCTCCTCTTCCTCCTGCAGGGTCCCCCTGGCCCCTCAGGCCCGCTCGGTACTCTCGGGCAGCCGGGTGCTGCGGTAAGTATCTGCAGGGTTCCACAGGCGACCCCTGGCGCACCTCGTTTCCCGTGGGTCTCGCAGTTGGTACCTCTGATCCTCCGGGGCACCATCCCTTGGGCGACTCTGGAGTAAGGCAAGGGGCCCTTTGGCTTCTGGGGAGACCCTCCTTGAAACGGGCAGGAGGGGGGAGCAAGGAGATCCGGGTTTCGCTTTCCTTTGGGTATCAGCTCTCCAATTGCCTCTTTCCGCACTGCCATTAGGGTGCGGATGGTGAGCCAGGAGCGAGGGGCTCCCAGGGCCATTTTGGAACAAAGGGGGATGACGGCATCCGAGGATTCAACGGGGCACCAGGACCAATCGGCTTGCAGGTAACGAACCGGCGCGGTGAGTCCCACCCTGCTGCCCATTGACGATCCAGACGCCGCTCACTCGTTCTTTCTCGACAGGGACTGCCCGGACCAGGTGGGGAGAAGGGGGAGACCGGCGACGGGGGACCCCTGGTAAGTGCCACTCCCTTTCTCAAGGGGAATCCCCCCCCAGACACCCCCTCCATGGGGTTCCTGCCCAGCTCTGTTGTCGAGATGTGGACGTTCATCGGTATTTTCTTACAGGGACCCCCGGGACCCCCAGGACCACGAGGACCAGCTGGAGCCTCCGGAGCTAGCGTGAGTCTCTCTCCTACCCTCTTCTCCACATGATCCCTCCTCTTAATAGATTCCCAAAGCTGAGCCTGGTTGGGTCTCTTTTCCCGCAGGGTCCACAAGGTCCCACAGGAGGGATTGGAAACGAGGGTCCGCCGGGACAAAAGGTAAGTGGGTTCCGGGGAACGCTTGGTGGAGGGCAGTCTGTGATATTTTGGGGACAAGCCGAGAGGTGTGGGTTTTCCAGGCTCTTTGGGGAAGAGATGTAGGACAGCAGATCCCAAATGAAAGGTGGATCCTGGCCACGGTCCCTGTGGATCTCTGCACAGACTCCTTCCTCTCCTCTGGAGGATTTTGAGGCCTCTTAGACTAGCCCCCGGGCGGCAGCCTGTTCAGAACTAGGCCACAGAAATGGTGGGCGAGTGCACACACATAGTTTTATTTGTGTGTGCAACAGGCGGGAAACAAGTACACACACGCAGCTCCATTTGTGCAAGCAGTGGGCGCACGTGCTTGTTGCTGATAGAAATGGAGCTATGCACACGCACGCACTCACCCACCGCTCACGTTGAAACCATCCCCCCTCCCCCCTCCCTGCCGGTTCACAAAGCCGCAAAAGTTGCAGACTACGGTCTTAGACGGATCAGCTCCCGCAACCGTTGGTGGTCCAGCTGGGCTGGACCGTCCTTCCCATCAGCCTCAACCAGAGCAGGGACAACCCCACCCGCTGGGAGAGACATTTCAGGGCCAAAGATGGCTTTCCTTAGTCGTGTCAAGCGCTTCGTTGGGACTGCTGTGTCCCAGGAACCGAATGGTTGACCACAACTAGCCGTACACACACACCCCTCTTGGGCTTTGGAGAGCCAGGAGGCAAAACGTAGCAGAGGAACCCCATGGAGGAGGGCCTTGTGACACTCCTTCGGGGCCCGATCCACTGACCTCCCTTCTCCCATCCCAGGGCGAATCAGGAGAGCAGGGCGGATCCGGAGTCAACGGAGAGCCCGGCCCGAAGGTGCGTCTCCTTCTTCTTCCCTGTGATTGTGTCGGTATATCTGTTCTGTCCCCTCCCAGAACCTCTTTCTCCGTCCTTCCGCCTGTTGGCGTCACAGCAGAGATCGGTGGCCTTGGGTGCCACGTGGAGTAGGCTTCACACACCCTCCTGCACATCCTGGTGGGAAGGTGCCCCTCGTCCCAGCTGCCAGAGACCCCCCCTCCCCAATATGGCTTGGCTGCCTCCCCCCAGTCAAAGGCTTCAGAGCTTTGCTGCAGCAAGGGGGTCCCGTTTTCCACTTCCGGGGTGTTGACAGGTATACCCCCCCTGCATCTGGAGGCTCCACATCGGCCCTCGATCCTAATAGCCCCTCCTCTCTCCTCAGGGCCCACGGGGTGAGCAAGGAGAGAAAGGGGAAGCCGGAAGCGCTGGTGTGGCTGGACCCCCTGGAGGAAGAGGGCCCGTTGGGGACGATGGGCCCAAGGGGAACCCGGTAAGAGAAACTGCAGACATGGGAGTTGGTGGGTGGTGAGTCTGGGACGGGGGGGCAGCCTCCCCCATGCTGAACTCCTATAGACTACAAGCCCCAGTAATCCCAGAACCACATAAGAGATGGGCTTTGTAGTTTAGGGTCAGGGAAATTGGTGAATAAAGCTGACGTAACAGACTATTTTGTCCAAGTGTTGGAAAGATCTTGGTTTTTTGGGGGGGGGAATGTATCTAAGGATTAGATGAGGCTAAAAAGTGCAGAATTCAATATTTGTCCGTGTCAGGGGGAGAGAAACAGGAAGCTGGACTCTGGTGACCCTTGATTTCTCTCTCTGGCTGCAGGGTCCGGTCGGCTTCCCTGGAGACCCTGGACCCTCTGGAGGAATCGGGCCCCGGGTGAGTATGACCCTCCTCCCCTCTTGGCTGGGCCCTCCCCCTGAGCCCGCCTTCCGCTAAGACCACCAGACCCATGTGCCTCTCCCCACAGGGCCAAGACGGAGCTAAAGGCGAGCAAGGAGACAATGGCGAACCCGGAGAGGCGGTGAGCCTTCGGGTGGGGAGGGGGGCGGTGGGACCCTACCTGGGATGTTGCTGGGTCAAAAACCCCCCACCCACTGTCCAGCAGGAAGTGGGCGGTGTCTGACCCATGGCCTCCCACTACACCCCCACCCCTCCCCGTGGCCTCGTGCTTGTGCCCCGGAGCGCCAGTGTGCTTGTCCCTCACCTCTCTCCTTCCTATTCAGGGGTCTCCGGGACCATCCGGTGAGGCTGGTCCCCCTGGGCCACTTGGAAAGAGGGTAAGTTGGGGACCCCGGATTTGGGGTCTACTTCATTGGGGGAGGGCAGGAGCTGTTCCCCCCTCCCCTTGCACCCCCAGGGGCCTGGGATTGGGACCCACGGGACGAGGGGAAGGGAAAAGGCATCCAGAGCCAGCCCAGGACCCCAGCAAAAGACCACCCCCAAAAAATCAGGTCTCGGGGTCCACTTATACTCCGGGGTCTAAGCCCGGTGTCCGTCTCCTGCTCCTTCGGCCGCAGGGGGCCACAAAATGCCTCCCCTTGTTGAGGGAGAGCAGGACACAACACCAGCCCCTGTTTCTGCTCAGCCCACCCCCACCCCAGAGGGGCAAAGACCCCCGACCCAGCTCAGCCTGGCCCCTCCTTTCTCCTCTCCGCAGGGCCCCGCTGGAGCCCCCGGCCCCGAAGGACGGGAGGGAGTAAAGGGCAAGAAGGTGAGTGGGGCTACCCCTGGGTGGGGAGGTCACCGTGCCCCCCTAGAAGGCGTGGGGGCTGGGCTGGGCCCCCCGGATGGCAGATGAAGCTCCGGACTCTCTCACCCCCACCCATCCCCCCAAAGGGCCTTCAATCCCCACTGAAGGGTCTTTTTCAGGGAGAAAAGAAAGGGGGGGGAGATGAGAGGTCAGGAAGGATGGGGGTCCCGACTGCAGCGAAGGGGTCTTCTCTGGGGGCCCCCGCAGAGAGGATTTTTTGGGGGAGGGGGGGTCTGCGTTGGCCTGCTCAGCTGTTGTTCTGCTAGTGCTTCCATCCTGGAGGCCTTGCAGGCCACGAGAGTGGGGAGGGGGCCTTAGAGGTCATCCAATCCAGCCCCCTCGAAGCTGGAGGGAGCTAAGCTAAGCCCTCTCCTGTGGGCTCTTTCGTCCTTCATTCTGAGCCTTGTCCCACCCTAACTCTCCCCCTCTCTCCAGGGAGAATCGGGCGCCCTGGGCCCCCCTGGCAAAACCGGGGCCGTGGGACCCCAGGGGACTCCTGGGAAACCCGGCATGGAAGGCTTAAGAGGCGTCCCCGGATCTGTGGTAAGAGGGGGAGCAGCTGCCTTGTTACTTGGGGGGGTCTGTCTGGCTCCTGCTGAGGTGGGAGGCTGGGAGGGTCAGGGTGGGATCCCATGGGGGGAGGGTCAGCAGGCAAGGGAGGTGTGGGACACCCCTTCCTGCAAAGGGGGCTTACATTTACATCTCGGTCTTCGGTCTCTTCCAGGGGGCTCAAGGAAAAACGGGGGCCACGGGCCAGGCTGGGCCCCCAGGACCTGCAGTGAGTGGCCACCTGTTGCGGGGGGGAGGCTGACCGAATTTGGGGAAGGGGCTGACCGCCACAGGAGCTCCTTAAAAACTGCCGTGGGGTGTTTCTTCCCACAGGGGCCCCCCGGACTGCCTGGCCTGAAGGGTGAGACGGGCCCCAAAGGAGAGAAGGTAGGAGGGGGCCACGCGAACAGGGTTCGGGGCGAGCGGCCTTCTGGGACAGAGGAGGGAGCCCCCCATCTGCTGACACCCCCGTCTCTCCACAGGGTCACCCGGGACTCATTGGCTTGATTGGACCAGCCGGAGAGCAAGGAGACAAAGGGGATCCGGGGCCCCCGGGCCCCTCAGGCAGTGGGGGTCTTAAGGGGGAGACTGTAAGTGCTGGGGTGGGGGGGCTGGGAGGGGCTTGAGGGGCAGGGATGAGCTTAACCCCCCTCCCACTTTCCTGCCTTTCTCTCCCCCCTACAGGGCTTCCCTGGACCGACCGGCCCTCTTGGCCCCGCGGGACCCCCGGGACTTCCTGTGAGTAGCGCCTGACACCCTCCCCCCGCCCCTCTTACGCCTCCTGGATGGGACCCCCCAACTCTCTTCTTCTCTTTCAGGGTCCTCCCGGTGTGCAGGGCGCCAAAGGAGCCTCGGTGAGTGATTCAGCCCCGCCCCACAGCGCTTGGGGGTGGTGTGTGTGTGTGTGTGTGTGAGGAACAGGGGGGGAAGGAAAGGGAGGAAAGTCTCCCCTTGAGGACTAACCTCTTGGCAATTTGATTCCAGGGTGAAGCCGGACCCAAAGGACAGCGAGGCGTCCCCGGGCCGCCTGGGAATCCGGTAAGACCCCCCAGCCTCTCCTCGCCCTGCCTGTTTCCCCTCGGTAGAGGGGATCCAGAGGACCCTGGGAGGCGCGTTTCTTTGGCTTCCCTCCCAGTTTTTCCAAGTCTGCCTTAAAAATGAATTTTCGTAAAATATCTAAAAATATAAAAATAACAGTCGTAATAACAATAAAACAATAATAATAATAATACCAGCTGTTGGAAGGGCGGCGACCGTCTTAAAACACCCCCTAGGGGCGATTTAAAGGCTGAGAGTTTATCGCGGCCAAATATTTAATTTGATTATCTGATTATTTTATTTTTTAAGTGTATATATCGGTCGTACTGGACTTACGATCACAACTGGGTCTTAAAGGTCTGTCGCTAATCGGGATAGACGTTAAGTGAGTTTTTGCCCCATTTTTACGACCTTTCTCGCCCTGGTTCTTAAGTAATCGTTGGTCGTTAAATAAATCCGGCTATTGACTTTGCCGGTCAGAAGGTCACAAAAAGGGGATCATGTGATACCCCCCCTGGGATGCTGCAACCGTTGTGTGAGTCAGTTGTCGCGTATCCGAATGTGAATCACGTGACTCTGGGAATGCTGTAACATGGGCGTAAGTCTGAAAAACGGTCATTTTTTAAACGGTCATTAAACGAATTGTTGTAAGTTGAGGACTATCTGTATCACCGATCTTGTATCCAAAGCGACTTTTGACTTCGTTCGCACCATGTCCCCAACTTGGCTGCTTCCTGGGGTTCGAGTGATACACAAACGGTCCTCTATTTACAACAATTCGTTTTTAGTGACCGTTCAAAGTGACCACCACCTTTTTCACACAACTACTTGCAGCATCCCTTGTGGTCACGTGATCCAAATTCGGACGCTCGGCCACTGACTCGTATTTACGGCGGTCGCAGCGTCCCGGGGTGAGGGGGTCACGCGATCCTCTTTTGCGACTTTCTGACCAGCAAAGTCAAGGGGAAAGTTGGATTCGCTTAACAACCATGTTACTCACTTAACAACGGCAGTGATTCACTTAACAACTGTGGAAGGAAAGGTCATATAATGAGGCGAAACTCACTTAATAACTGTCAACACCTAGTGACAGAAATTTTGAGCTAAGTTGTGAGGGTAAAGCGAGGGCTCCCTGCGTTGGCCCACCTGCTTGTGGTGCCCGAAGAGGGGCTTGCGTCATGTCTGATTGGGGGTAACCTCTCGGGCAGGGTCCGCCAGGCGAGGCCATCCAGCCGCTGCCCATCCAGCGTGCCAAGAAGAGCCGGCGCTCGGTGGACGGCAGCCAGCTGGTACCCGAGGAGGAGATGGAAGCGGCCGACGAGCCAGCGGGTCAGCTGGCTTCCGGGCTGGTGGAGGGGATCTACGGCACCCTGGAGACCCTCCGGCAGGAAATCGAGGGGATGCGGAAGCCGCTGGGCACCCGGGACAGCCCCGCCCGCACCTGCCAGGACCTCCGGCTGGGCCAGCCAGAACTGCCCGACGGTGAGTATAACGGGACGGCGAGAATTGGGAAGGGCCTCGGAGGTCTTCTAGTCCAATCCCTGGACACGCCGGAGACTCGATTCCATTTCTGTCCGGTCTCTTCTTGACAAGAGGCCTGCTTGCCACTCCTCACCCCCGGGGGTCCTGCCCTGCCCTTCCCGTTCAAAAGCCACGTGGCTTCTGTCCTGGGGAGGGGCTGCAAGGTGCTTGCCATGGGGGGGCGAAATCTCGTGGACTCCTTTCATGGGAGAGACGGCGGTTCCTTTGTCAAACCCAGAAGCTGCTGGATTAACTACAACGCCCAGCAGCCCCCGCCAGCAGAAGAGGGGAGGGGGCAGCCCCAGCTCCTGAGATCTGCACCCCCCCATGCCTGGACTCCACCCATGGTTCTCCCTGCAAGCCCTTTGGGGGCAAACACGAAATCCCGGGGGGATATTTGCAGCCCGGATCACCTTCGCCACCAAACAGTCCTCTGTTTTTTGGGTTGGGTGGGGGTTGAGTTTGCAAGGGGGCCCCTGGAGTTGTGGGACACCCCTCCCGAAACTGGAGGCTCGGTGGGCAATGTTGGCCCTTCCTTTCTCCCCCCACCCCAGGCGAATATTGGATCGACCCCAACCAGGGCTGTTCCCGGGACTCCTTCCGGGTCTACTGCAACTTCACGGCGGGAGGGGAGACCTGCGTCTTCCCCAGCTGGGAGTCCCGAGAGGTGAGGAGGGGGCTCTGGGCACAGGGAGGGGGCTGGTGTGGCTGGGGGGGTTCGTGGGGATCCTGCTGCCCCCCTCAAATGAAAACACTAAAAGCCGATGGCCCTGTTTCTGCCCTTTGGGCAATTTATGAAAATGAAGGTTGGGGTCCCGAAATAGTCCAGGTGGCACCCCTGGCGATGCTAGGCTGGCCCTTCTGTGTGTGTGTGGGGGGGGTCAACCAGTCTGGGCCCCCTATGTGGTGGGCACAGCCTGTCCGGGCAGGGGGCAGAGGGAAGCTGCGTTTCAGGGCGAAGAGCTTTGTCACGACCCTCTTCCGGGATGTGGTTTCGGCCTCGCCGTCACAGCTGCAGTTCTGTGATTGCCTCTTGGTCTCCCATCCAGGCCTGGCCCTGCTTAGCTTCCAAGTGAAGACCAAAAGGCTTTGAATGGGGCAGGGTGGCTGTGGGTCCCAGCCCCGTGTGTGTATGGGGGGGGGAGGACCCCTTCAGAAAGCCAAAAAGGGGGAGACTTTGCCTTTGGGGCCAGCCACAACGAGGCCCCGCTGCTCCTGGCTGCCCACTCTTTCCCTCTCTCTCTCCCTGTGGGTCAGAAAACCAAGCCACGCATGGCAGTGCGGGCACAGCTTATTTTGCCCCCCCTCCCAGGCTCAAGAATGACCCCAGATTTCCTCGCCTCTCCCCAAAATATCCATCCTTAGCGTCTTTCCATGGGAAGGCCGGTCCTTTGAGCGTTTCCCTCTACAGGTGCCCATGGCAGCGTGGGAGGAGGAGGAGAAGGAGACCCCCCCGAGGTGGTTCAGCCAGTTCCAGAAGGGCCGTCGGGTGAGTCCCCTGGCTGGGGGGGGGTTGCTGGCAGTGGGTCCCCCCCTCGGTCTCTCCTGCACCTGAATCTCCCCTCCTGGAGGGTGTTGGGGGACACGCAGGAAGATTAGAATGGAATCACAGCGTCGGAAGGGACCTTATAGGTCATCCAGTCCAACCCCCTGCTTAAACAGGAGACGCCCATCCCAGAAGGCAGCCAGGATTTGCTGGGCAGGAGGGATGTTCATGGTGGGGGAGACCTCTTAGTTCAGGGGCTCTGGGGGGGGAAAGTGGGGAACAGGGCTCTCCGCCATGAAATCCTCCTTCCAGACTGCCAAATGTAGTGGCCAGTCTAGTGGGTCAGCTCTTGTGCTGCATTCACACAACACCCCAAGCGTCACCCCGAAGGACCTGCTGGAGCAACCTTCGTGAAACTTGCCAAGCCCGGAAATGGGGGGAAGGGTGTGGAGAAAGTGGGGTGGGGGAGGAGAGAATTGACTTCCTTCTGGCTTCCCTTGGAACTTGTTGTGTTGTATGAACGCAACACGTTTGGTTAGCCCTGATCTGAGACGGGGACAGGAACCTAGCAAATGGATTGGCAAATGGTTCCCCAGCGCAGGGCGCCGTGCGAAGGCCGTCTGTTTGCAGGGAGGGGGGAAGGAGGGATAGAATCTCCAAAATGGGACCCTCAAGGCCATCCAGCCCACCTCCCAACTCAGGGCCCAGCGTTCTCTGCTTGAGGGCAGCCGCCCCCTCCAGTTCGTCAGCTCCCTGTTCTGCTCCGCTGGGTTTTCCCAGCAAGGTCAGGTGGGGTGCCTGACTTACTTACTCCCCCCCCAATCTTGGCTCCCCCCCCCCAGTTCTCCTACGTGGATGCGGCTGGCCAGCCGCTGGGCGTGGTGCAGCTCTCCTTCCTCCGTCTGCTGAGCATCTCCGCCCGCCAGAACTTCACGTACCACTGCCGGCACTCGGTTGCCTGGCACAGCCCGGAGTCCCCCGCCTTGGGGGGCTACCAGCGGGCGCTGCGCTTCCGTGGGGCCAACGAGGACGAGCTGAGCTACGACAACAGCCCCTACATCAAGGCGGTGGTGGACGGCTGTGCGGTGAGCGCCCGGGAGGGGAAGAACCTGGAGGGGACGGGATCCGTACTCAGAGAGGGCAGGACGAAAGGCAGGCCTGGCATCTTGTGTCCTCCACCTTGATGGATTCAGGGGGGGGGGCTCTCAGATTATTTCTCCCACGACCGGCTGCCGGTGTTGCTTCCCTCCCATGGGGGGTGTTCAAGGGCCCACCCTGGCACGGGTGGGGGCAGGTGGGCGGGTGGGAGAACGGACGCAGGACAAAGCATATCCCCCCAAAATGGGGGGTCCCGATGTCCCCCGTTCCCAACTTCCGAACTGAAAGATGGACTCTCAGCTTCTCTTCGGGGGAGGGGCAGTGACCCTCACCCCTGTGGTGACCCTTCTCTTCTTCACCCCCCCTCCCCAGGCACGGAAAGCGTCCAGCAAGACGGTCCTGGAGGTCAACACCCCCCAGGTGGAGCACCTGCCCTTGCTGGACGTGCACCTGACGGACTTTGGGGAGCCCGGGCAGGGCTTCGGCTTTGAGGTGGGGGCCGCCTGCTTCCTGGGCTAGAGCGGAGACCCCCCAGCACAGCCGGCCGGCCTCGTCCGAGGGGGACCAGCTTCCTGGTGCCCAGCAAACAGTGGAGACCATGGTGGGGTGTGTGTGTGAGGGGGGTCCAGCAACTGGAAGAAGATCCCTCTATTGAAGGGGTGCAGAGAGACCCTCCCCCCATGGAAATTTTCTCCCTCCCAAATTTTCTCTGTGCTCCCTCCCCCTGCTGAATCCCCCTTGGGGCTCTGACCCCCCCCCTCTTCAGATGGACCCCCTTCCTGGTTCATTGCTTCCTGATAGAGGCCCCCCCTCGCAAACAACAGAGACCCCGGGCATCATTGAATGCCCCCTCCCACTAAACCCCTGCTTAGCCCCACCCACTTCAGCCCTATTGATGGCAACTTTTACCCTTACCTCCCCCCCTCCTTGAAGTCGGTGGGAGGCTTGGAAAAATGGGGTCCGAGGTCGCCCCCTCCCCCCATTTTTCTCTTCTTCCTCTTCCCCCCCCCCCGTCCACCCAACCTCCCCTTCCTTTATCCCACGCAAAAGTCCTGGGTATGAAAGAAAAGTTAAAAAAAAAAGAAGTCCAAAGAAGAAAGAGGAAACCGTATATATTTTATTTTGTTTTTATAAAAAAAAAGAAATAAATTAATTATATTATTTAATGGAATCAATATTAAAAAGAACATTTTTTTCCCCTGCTGCAAATTTGTAATCTTGAAAATGGTGTGTGTGTATGTTTGCGTGTGTGTCTGGGGAATGTGAGTTTGAGATCTCACTTCTGGGCTACGGGAAATTTAAGAAATATATTGAATTTTTCTAACAGACTGGCTCATGCTTTCCATCATCAGGGGTGTCCAACCGTGACCACTTTAAGACTTGTGGACTTCAACTCCCAGAATTCCCCAGCCAGCAAGTCTTAAAGTGGTCACGGTTGGACACCCCTGGTTTGGAACGTACCACACAGGATGTTTTCCCCTGGCTTGGAACATACCACAAATGTAGGGTGTGCTGGGAGTTGAAGTCCACAGGTCTTAAAGCGGCCCCGGTTGGACACCTCTGGCTTGGAACGTACCACAAACACAGGATGTTCTTCCCTGCCTTGGAACGTACTACAAATGTAGGGTGTGCTGGGAGTTGAAGTCCACAAATAAAGTGGCCACAGTTGGACACCCCTGGCTTGGAACGTACCACAAACACAGGATGTGCTTCCCTGGCTTGGAACGTACCACAAATATAGGGTGTGCTGGGAGTTGAAGTCCACAAGCCTTAAAAGTGGCCACAGTTGGATACCCCTGACTTGGAACATACCACACAGGATGTTCTTCCCTGGCTTGGAATGTACCACAAACCTAGGGTGTGCTGGGAGTTGAAGTCCACAGGTCTTAAAAGTGGCCCGGTTGGACACCCCTGGCTTGGAACATACCACAAACACAGTATGTGCTTCTCTGGCTTGGAACACACCGCAAATGTAGGGTGTGCTGGGAGTTGAAGTCCACAAACCTTAAAGTGGCCATGGTTGGACACCTCTGGCTTGGAACGCACCACAAACATTTGTGAGTGTGCAAACTACTTTCCTGAGCCAATATGGAGCCTTCCTCCCTGCCTGTGGGTCCTTTGTAGCACAGGGGCTGCATCCCTAGAGTTTTAGAAGCTGTTTTTTCTGTTTGTGTATTGTGTGACTGTTGAACCACAGCTGATGTGGGAGAGGGGGAGGAGGGGCCAAGGTCAGCCAAAGGGGGCCACTATCACATCTTGTGGTAGGGAGTTCCATAAGTTGAGCACATGTTGCATTGAGGGTCCTCTCGTGACCTCTAGACAGGAATGGAATAGAGGGGGGTCCCCAACTTATGTCCACTTGCTTAGCGGCCGTCTGACAGTAGCGACTTAACAATCCACCCTCGTACTTAGGACCGCTGCAGCATCCTTGTCGCAGTCGTGCGATCACCATCCAGGCGCTTGGCTTGCGTTGACGACAATTCTCTCTCGTGATCGCAATTTGCGACCTTCTCAGACGGCTTCCCACAAAGTCATTGGGGAAGCCTGCGGGAAAGACGGGCAAAGGGCGGTCACTGACGTCTGGCTTAAATCACAGCAGAAAAGATGGTAGAACTGGGTGAGGTGATGCCTCATTTAATGACCACGTTGCTTGGCGATCAATTTTCCAGTCCCCGATTCCGATCGTACATTGAGGACTGCCTGTTATCTGGCACCCAAAATGTCACAAATGCTAAGCTGGGTCAGTGTTGTCACCGCATTCACACACAAACAGACACCTCTTTCCTTCTTTAGGGAACGACTCCAGTTTGTGTGAGGCACACTCACCAGCAAGCTCTGCCCGTGGCGATGGCACGGGAACGGGGAGAAGTGTGGGTGAGCCTGCCCCCCAATTCCAGCCTCCCCCCCTTCCCCCTCGGTCCCAAGGAGGCCTTCTGGGTCACAAGAGAGTTTATTAACAGGACTGTACAAGGGGGTGGGGGGCTTCCACCCTCAGAAGTTGGGCCGGTGCTTCTTCACCTCGACCATCAGGTGGTGGATGTTGATGAGCTCGGAGCGGACGGAGAGGGCCTTCAGAGGGGGCAGCGCCAGGACCTTGTGGAAGCGGTGGTAGTACTGGATCAGCTGCGTCAACGCCCCCTGCAGACGGCAGCGAGCAGTGAGGAAGAGCTCGGCCTTGCCCCTTCTGGGCCCCCGCCTCCCTCCCACTGGGTGCCCTGCCCCCAACCTGGATGATGGTGGTCCCGTTCTTGAAGTTGGTGAAGGAGCGCATCACGTCCTGGCTAAGGGTCTCCACCGAGGCCTTCCAGGTGGTGGCAAAGCCCCGCACCAGTTGCGTCACCCGGGCTGTGGGGCGAGGAAGGTGGAGTGAGTGGCGCAAGGACCCCCTACCTCCTCCTCCTCCCCCCCACGTCCATGCCCCACTCACCTTCCTCCCCTCGCAGGCGCTCCAGCTGTCCCCGCTCGGACAGCCCCTCCACCTCCTTCACGAAGGCTATCATGCCCCCGAACCCCGGGGCCAGGAGCTCCTCGATGAACTCCTGCCAGGGAAGGGTCTCAGCTGAGACAGAGGAACCCCCTCCCACAAGGCCCCTCTGAGGGCATGGGGTGCCCCCCTATTCTACCCACTGAGTGCATCGACTCAAGCATTGTCCAGCACGACTCTACACAACGGGAACACGTCAGTCCTGCAACTGAGCCAGCGCTGTGTCACGCCTGGTGTGTACCCGACATGCCTCCCCCATTGCCCCAGGAGAGGGAAAGGCAGGACCCTCCCCCCAGAGGCCCAGTTGGAGACCCCTTGGGCTTCTTGAAGATGGGGAACCACCCACCCATCCCGGCCCACCTGAGTGCGGGCATTCAGCAGCTGCTGGAACCCGTCCACCTCCTTGCTCTCCTCCACCGCTCGCTCCTGAGGAGGACAGAGGAGGGACAGCGCGTGTGTGTGGGGGGTGAGGCTTCGTCCTTCTACCCCTCCCTCCTCTTGCTGGACACTCCCCCTCAGTCGCCTGCGTACCATCAGGACACCCAGCATCATGTCGTAGTTGTTAATGAGGAAGATGAGTTGCTCGGTGCGGGAGGAGAATTCAGCTGCCACACGCAGGACGAAGTTCTCCACTTCGGTCTGGGGGGGGGGAGGAAGGGAGGGAAGCAGGCAGCATCAGAGAAAGGCTCATCCCTCTCTCCAGAACAGCTCCCCCAATACTAGGAGGGGCAAGATTCCCCAATGCTAGGAGGTGCAAGACTCCCCAATACTAGGACGTGCAAGACACCACCCTATGCCCAACAGCCAGACTGAGCCCAGTTAGTAAGAAAAGCCAAGGAAAAGCAGGATACGGGGGGGGGGGGGGGATCAGAGGCTGCATCTGCCTGGCCCCACAAACCCCCCCCAGGAGACCCTCACACTTCAGCCCCTGGCCGGATCCAGCATACAGAGAACCAGGAAACCGGACAGTTCAGAAATGTTTGTTACACCATGGATGGTGACCCACGCAAACAACCAGAGTGTGGAAAGGTCCCCTTTCTCAACCCATCTGGGGAGGGGCAGCCCCCCCCATCTCTGGGTCAAGCTGCTCTCCCTGCAAGGAAGGTCTCTCCGTCCCGCAGATGGGCTCACCTGGAGCTGCCCCAGCAGGGCCAAAGTCCGTTCGTGGGGGAAGGTCTGGTTGATGCTGACGATGGCCGAGGAGAACTCTGCGTACCGCCGGGTGATCTGCGGGTGGGGAGAGAGTAGAGAAGCGGGGTGAGGGGCCTCTGGGCTCTCTAGACTTGGCTACGGTAGCCCCCTCCTTCTTGGCTGGACCACGGGCAGATGGGCATCCAAGCATCCCTGCCAGACCTTTCCCCAGCTCTGCTCCAATCCAGCGCCAGGGTCCCCCTGCCCATCTCCGGCAACTGGGGAGCTGTTTGGCCATAAGCCCACCCCCCTTTTTCAGTCCTCGCATTCTGCCCTGCAGGAGAGAAACTCAGCCCCCTCCCCACTAAGCAGAGAGGGGCGTTCACCCCTCCCTTCCCGAGGACAGGGCTGTTCCCGTGCATACGTACGTAGTGGGGACGCGTGTCGAGGAAGCCCAGTTTCTGGGGGTCCGTGCTCTGGATGCTGTGAATATTCAGCTCCAGAATGTACTGAAATCGCGGCCAGAGCAGTTCCAGTAATGTGTCCCAGTACCTGGGGGGGGGAGGGAGCGTCAACCAGACAAACGACACCTCAAAATGCGTTTGAATACTAGTAGCTCAGGTTGGTAGTTGGGCTGTTGGATTGAGCTCAGAGCTTGACGCCAATGTTTCGTCACCCTTCAAGGAGATATCGTCAATGCACTTTGAACTGTGCTCGTCTGTCAGAGCGCTGACCTTTAAATACCTTTTTACGTGATGCAAATGTACGCAATGAACAAGTAACATTCATGTCAATTTGCATCACATAAAAAGGTATTTAAAGGCCAGCGCTCCGACAGACGAGCACCATTCAAGGCATACTGACGTCGTCTCCCCGAAGGGTGACGAAACGTCGGCAACCAAATTGCCAAGCTCGGAGCTCAAACCAACAACCCAGAAGACACCCTGCCTGACCCCATCAGCCCC
Organism: Protobothrops mucrosquamatus; assembly: GCF_001527695.2. NCBI lineage: Eukaryota > Metazoa > Chordata > Lepidosauria > Squamata > Viperidae > Protobothrops > Protobothrops mucrosquamatus. The sequence goes on along the minus strand of NW_015390326.1, from coordinate 37,713 downwards.
CACTGGCCAAGGGAGAGAGTGTTGGGGGGGGCAAAGGGGGCTTACTTGTCAATAGCCGGGACATTGCGCTTGGCCACCAGGGCCTTGAACCGAAGGACGATGTGGATGCAGAGGAAGACGGCGATGCTGTCATAGCAGTCGCTCACGTAGGCATCCATGTGCTTCTGTGGGGAGGGGAGCAGAGAGAGATGAGATGCACGGCGGGGGGCCCTGCTTCTCGGACCCCATCCCTCCCAAAGGATTCTAGGTCCTCGGACTGCAGGGCCCCTCGGGAGCCAGGCATGAAAGTCCCGTAGCCGGAAAGATCCAGAAAGAGGTGTCTCCAGGTTATGCCTAAATTTCAATTATTCTGAGTCCCTCGTCAACAAAAAGCAGAAAGAACAGAGCTGGAAGGGACTTATAGGAGACCCTAGAGCAGGGGTAGGCAACCTTGGCTCTTTTATGACTCGTGGACTTCACGAGTTGAAGTTCTGGGAGTTGAAGTCCACGGGTCATAAAAGAGCCAAGGTTGCCTACCCCTGCCCTAGAGCATTCCTGACAAATGCCCATCCAGTCTCTTCGTAAAAGTCTCCAGTGTTGGAGCACTCACAACGTCTGGAGGCAAGCCGTCCTATCGGTTAATTATTCCCGCTGTTCGGAAATTTCTCCTTAGCTCTAGGTTGGTGCCTTGATTAGCGCCCACCCACTGCTTCTTGTCCTGTCTTCAGATGCTTTGTAGGTTTGATACCCCCCCATCTTCTTTGCGGCAGGCCCCTCAAATATCGGAGCACCGCTGTCGTGTCGCACCTGGTCCTTCTTTTCATCAAGTTTCATTTGATGCCCGCAAGGCGTGGTCTAGCCCCCCCCGCCTCCCACCCCCAGACCCGGCCGCAGATGCTCACGAGGAACATGGCGAGGGTCTTGCCCATGACGGCGTTGAAAAGGTCCAGGGCGGGGGTCCCGGCCACCAGGAAGAAGTCGCAGAGGAACAGGTACTCGCGGCAGCTGTTGTCCAGCAGGGCGTAGTGTTGACTCCGGAAGAGCGACTCAAAGGGATACTGCGCAGAGGGGGGAGGCGACACTGGCAGGACCCTCGGGGTAGTGCCTCGGGATCCCCAGCGCTCCCCGGCTCCCATCCCTTCTTCCTCCACAAAACTCCATTTCTTCCAGAGACTTCCCGTTGGACAGAGAAAGCAAGCAAACCCCAAATGGAGGGACCTGCGTGTCCACGGACTACAACTACCCTCATTCCCAACCAAGCTCTGCTTGAGAGGCTGAAGACCTGCCAGTCTGGAGGAGGGCTCTGGGTGGCATGAAGCTCTTCTACGTAAATCAAAGGGTCCCCCAAATGACACCGAAAGGCAGCTGCCGCTGCCGCTGCACAAAAACGGAAAGATTAGGGAAGGCAAGAGCTGAGGGACCCCCGTGCCTCAAGAAAACCCCCTACCCTAATTTGTCTTGCTGACTGGGGGGAAAGGGGCATGTTTAGCAAATCCTCTGGGTTCTCCTGGGAGACTCCCATCTTAATCAGTGTAAGGCAGCCACACACACAACCTGCAGCCGCTGCGGTCCCTGCCGTTTGAAAGGCTGGACTTACTCGGACGTCGCTCTTCTGCGCTGAGTGGGGGACGATGATGGGGCCCTCCAGCTCGGCGCTGCTGATCACGTTCCCCCGGTTCCCCAGGGTGAAGATGGTGTTCCGGCTGCGGAGGGAAGGCTTGGAGAAGAAGCGTGGCCAGCCGCTGTCAAGGACCACTCCGTGGTGAAAGTGGATACCCTGTCCATCCCCGGGTCAGGGTCCTTCCTTCTTTCCCCTCCCTCTGGCCATGCGGGGCAGCCCCAAACACGAGCCAGGTGGGGTGCAGATTGGGGGGGAGGAGGACTGCCTGCAAGCCTCCCTTGGCTGCTGGTCCGGTTGCCCCCTCCCCCGGGGTCCCCCCCAGGAAAGGATATCCTTCTTGCCGGTGTCTTCCACTCCCATCAGGTCGTCCTTCTCAGCCACCTCCTCGTACTGCAGGTTCGGGAGACAGAAAACGGGGTCGAACTTGCTACGACGGAACGATGCAGACGGAGGGGGAGGGGGCCCTGCATCCGGGATGGAGGGGAAGGGAGACCAGGCCACCTGCCCAGGGAGCTCACCTGGAGCTTCATCAGGCGGTTGGTGTAGGACTTGAAGTAGCTGAGGTAGATCTTGCTCATGGTGTCCACGTACTCGTCCCGGACCTCCTTGGCGATGACCCGCTCGTGGCCCAGCAGGAACTGGTAGAAAAACCTGCCACCAAAGAGGAGGGATTTCGCTTGTCCCCCACCCCATAGAAGAGGGGGGTGGGCGTCCCAATTTGCTCTCCCCAAACCCAGCGTGAACGTCTGCAGAGAAATACCTTGAGCTTCTCCTGAATCTCCCAAGGTGAGAGGGATCGTGCCCAAAGCATTCTGGGAGGCCGACCGCTCCCCAGAAGCCTAGGGCATGCTGGGAGGAGACGTGCAGCTGCCTGGCCCAACCTCCTACCTGTACTTGAGCAGGGCATTCTGGGGGATCTGGTAGTTGGTCATGGGCTTGCGGAAGGAGTAGACTTTCTGCAGGATGAATTCCCGGATCTTGGCTACCGCCTGGTGGAGGAAGGAGAACCACCCATGGGGCACCTCTAGCCAAAGGCTGGGGCACCAGCCCCCCCCAAGTCTCACCCCTTCCCACCCACCCATACACCTCCCTGACAATTCTGCAGCCAGAGGCTTGCAGGAAAGTGGGACCATCTGATGCGATGGGCAGACGGAACAACCTTGAGGAACAACCTCAGCCAAAACTGCCACAACAGATAAAAGAAACCAGAGTCTGGGCCAGAACGGTAACCTGAGAAAGCCACTAAGTCCTCACAAAGATAGAATGTGAGAGCTGCCATCTTTCACGCGCACCTATGCTTCGCTCCCGTGTTTCCCCAAATATAAGATCAGGTCTTATATTAATTTTGGCTCCAAAAGGTGCATTAGAGCTTATTTTCTGGTTAGGCCTTATATTCGGGGAAATACGGTACTAAATGTGTCTGTCTGGCTCAGGGGTAGGCCACCTTGGCTCTTTTATGACTCAGGGACTTCAATTCCCAGAATTCCTGAGCCAGCATGACTCAGCTTGGAAACCTCTCCCTTTCCCCTCAGCATGGCTGGCTCAGGAATTCTGGGAGTTGAAGTCCATGAGTCATAAAAGAGCCAAGGTGGCCTACCCCTGGTCTGACTGATGATCTTCACTGGGGCTTATATTACAAGCATCCTGAAACATCACGCTAGGGCAGGGGTGTGAAACTGCCTGCCCACGCACAAGTCGGTTGCATCATGCATAGGCCGTGCCCACCCCGGGTCCGGCAATGCAAAAAAAAAGTTGCGATACATTGCGATACATCACATGACGCGGTGAATTTGACACCCGTGCGCTACGGCTTATTTTCTGGCGGGGTCTTATTTTCAGGGAAATCTGGTAGATGCCAATCTGCCATAAGCCAAGGGGGGAGGGAACTGTGGGAAGATGGGGGGAGGGAAACCGAAAGCAATCTCCGAGCCGACCTGAGACGTCCCAAGGCTGCGGACATCTCTCCGCCTAACCAACCGTTGCAGGGTGGGTTACTAAAATAGCTTCTTCGAATATGACCGGACAACAGGGAGGTAACCAAGGGGTTGGAACAGAGAAGGGAAAATTAACTAGGGGTCTTTGCCCACAAAGTCTTAGATCTGGCTTTGCTACGTAACAACCACTTCGTTTTAGTAAAAAAGGGATCAGGCTGGGGATCAGGCTGGGGCAGGTCGGACACGGAGGAAGGGAAGGGGAACGATTCTTCCCGTTACTTCTTACAATAAAAATGTTTCTAGCTGGTGCACCTTTGGTTTACGAATCCGGTCTACCTTGCAGGAACAATGTCTGAAGAACAGGAAGAAACGGGGGCCCCGCCAGAGAAGGAGGAAGGGAAGGCGCCCGGCTTCTCACCTTGGCCTTCAGCTTGTCCAGGATGTCCGCCACGTCCGTGCAGGCCATGGTCTCACGGAAGGCCTGCTCCTTCACGGCGTTGATCTTGTTGTTGAGTTCATGCAGCTGCTCCAGGAAGGCCTGGTCGGTCACTGGTGTCTCCAGGATGGTGCTGGAGGACGGGAGAGGGAGGAGCATCAACCGGGCGTCCTCTTCCCCCCCCGCGGGACTCCCCACCCTCTCCCTTCTCTGCCGGGATGATGGGCCCTTCTGCCCTGCCGGACCTGATCATGACGTTGGGCACCACCAGCTCGTCCACCAGCTGGGAGAGGCGCCCGCGGACGGCCTGGCGGTTGCGCAAGCGGACGTTCATGGCGACCGACTGCTCCTGCAGCGTCTGGATCTCACAGCTGATGCTGCTCAGGTCGGACTGGAAGGAGCTCAGCATGGCCTCCATGCGCTGGGGAGAGGATAGGCAGGTTTTATCCACCTTGCACACGCACACACACACACCTGAGTCAGCTAGGCCGAGGGGAAAGCATTCCGGAGTACGGGAAACAGGTCTGGATCTGAGGTGGGGATCAGCCAACCCCACTTCTGCAAAGAGGGGGAAGAACCCACCCAGAAGCCCCCACCCCTTGCTATCTAAGGACTCCTAGGAGAATCCCCACAACGGGCCCTGGGTGAGGAGGGGGACAAAGGGCTCCTCCCCCACCCTCCATGCTGGCCTTGGAGTCTCCCAGTCCTGCCACGCTACTCGGAGCCTTCGTTCACACGGCAGAAATAGAAATATAGAAACAGAAATGGAAACATAGAAAGAGAAATAATAGAAATAACATGTCAGAGCACGCACAGTATTATTGCACTGAGGTAGCCCAGGAGTAAATACAGTAAACAGTGGTTTGTATTAAATGGTGATTTATGTTACATATCTACAAACGTACGCTAGAAACAAGACGCACACACGTGGTCATTCGGCAAACTCCAATACACAGCAGTTACAGCAGGAAACAGACGAGAGAAAGACTATCTAGCAAAAAACCTTCCCATTTATACTCAAGCTCTTAAAGGGATACAGATTCCTGCTGAGTCGTTCCTAACCTTGCATCATTCATCTCACACGATACAAGCTGGTTAGCTTCTAAATCAGGGGTAGGCAACCTTGGCTCTTTTATGACTCGTGGACTTCAACTCCCAGAATTCCTGAGCCAGCATAGCTGGCTCAGGAATTCTGGGAGTTGAAGTCCACGAGTCATAAAAGAGCCAAGGTTGCCCACCCCTGTTCTAAATCATTACCTTGACATAATAGAAATAGAGCTGGAAGGGACCTTGGAGGTCTTCTAGTCCAGCCCCCGCTCAAGCAGGAGAGGCTATACCCCAGTGACTGTCTAGTCTCTTCTTAAAAACCTCCACTGATGGAGCGCCCACAGTTAAATACGGTTGGTGTGCTAAGTGGAAGGAGCCGGAGTCAAGCCGTCCGAGGGTCAACTTATGCGACAGGGGCCAGTGAGTTCGGGGAGCAGTAACCCCCACCCCAAGGCAGCCCCGTCCCTCCCTCCCAGCAGGAAAAGTCCCGGAGGGGAGGAGAAATGCAGAGAGATTCACCTCAAGGACGGCATCGCAGGCCGTGATCTGGGTGTGCAGGGAGGCGATGTTCTTGCTCTCCTTAATATCTGGGAGGGGGGGCTGCTAAGGACAACAGTGGGAGGAAGGGGTGGGGGGGAGGGGTTCTCCTGACACGAAGCCCCCCCCCCGGATCAGCCTCTTCCCCCCAGCCAGGCAGAGGATACAATCCTTGATGGAGGCGTTCTCGATCTGCTGCAGCTCCTGCTCCACCTGCTTGGAGTACTGCCGGAGATCCACCCCCTGCCAAGGCAGAGAAAGCAGTGAGTGAGGGGATCCCCCCCCCTCGATCCCACGGACACCCCTCCCCCCCGACTTCCGGTCTCTCCCACCGTTTTCAGGGCCTCCTGGACGAGGGCGTCCTCCAGGTTGGCTTGGATGTGAACTGAAAGAGAGAGAGAAAGACAATAACGCTGTCTGGAGCAAGAAAGATTTTGTCGTCCCACCCCAACTAAGCCCCCCAGGTGCTGCCCCCGGGACTGGAGCCCCTCCCTCTTCCTCAGCCCCGCCAGTTAAGAGAATTGCCTTGCCAAGCTGGGGGTGGTGGTGGGAGGGGAAGGGCCGGTTGAACCCCCAGCAACTCTTATTGGGAGAACGGGAAACGGCTCTTCCCAACAGCGTCTTTCTGGATGAACTGGAAATAAGATACTTTCTGTACACGTTTCCCCCAGTGTGTGTGTGAGAGAAACAGCGAACGATAGAACGAAAGAGAGAACGAGAGAGAGAGCAAATGAATGAGAGAGAAAACAAGAGAGGGAGCGAGCCAGCGAGAGAGGAGAGAGAACGAGGAGAGAGAAAATGAGGAGAGGGAGAACAAGAGAGAGTGAACAAATGAGAATGAGAAAAGAACAAGAGAGAGAATGAATGAGAGAGAGAACAAGAGGGAAGAGAGAGGAAAGGAGAACGAGAGAGAGCAAAGAAGAGAGGAGAGAGAACAAGAGAGAGAACGAGAAGAGGGAGAACAAGTGAGAGAGAGTGAACGAGAGAGAGAACAAGAGGGAAGAGAGAATGAGAGAACGAGAAGAGATGGAAAACAAGAGAGAGGAGTGAACAAGAGAGAGAGAGAGAGAGAGGAAAGGAGAACGAGAGCAAAGAAGAGAGGAGAGAGAACGAGAGAAGAGAGAACAAAAGAGAGAACAAGAAGAGAGTGAACAAGAGAACAAGAGGGAAGAGAGAGGAAAGGGACCAAGAGCAAACAAGAGAGAAGGGAGAACAAGAGAGAGTGAATGAGAGAGAGAACAAGAGGGAAGAGAGGAAAGGAGAACGAGAGCAAAGAAGAGAGGAGAGAGAACGAGAGTGAACAAGAGAGAATGAGAGAACGAGAAGAGATGGAAAACGAGAGAGAGCGAACGAGAGAGAGGAAAGGAGAACAAGAGCAAAGAGAGGAGAGAGAACAAGAGAGAGAAGAGAGAACAAGAGAGAATGAGAAGAGAGAGTGAACGAGAGAACAAGAGGGAAGAGAGAGGAAAGGAGAACAAGAGCGAAGAGAGAGAGAACAAGAGAGAACGAGAAGAGGGAGAACAAGAGAGAGTAAACGAGGGAGAGAACAAGAGGGAAGAGAGGAAAGGAGAACAAGAGAGAGAGAACAAGAGAGAGAGAACGAGAGAGAATGAGGAGAGAGAGGACAAGAGAAAACGAGAGAGAAAATGAAAGGAGGGAGCAAACAAGAGAGAGAGAGAACGAGAGAGAGAGAGAGAAGGAGGAAAGGAGAAGAGAACAAGAAGACAAAATCCGGCTTTGGCTTCTCCTGGGCACCTGAGTTTCCACCTTCTCAGACAGAGACTATGTGAATCTCCTTGTTAAAAGCATCAGTCCACCCTCCTGCCCCCCCTGGACTGAAAGCCCCCGCTCCGGTCCCAGCTCTGGAGAGGCTGCAGAGAGCCCCCCACCCCGGCAGTCTCTCTTGCCGTCCAACAACCCACCCCCTTGCCCAGCTTACTGTCCACTTCGTCCAGGATGAACTCCTCGGAGGTCAGGTCCAGCTCCCCCAGGTTGAGGGGCAGCGGCTCATCGCTCTGGCCCTGGGGGGGGAGACATACCAAAGGACCTTGTCATGCCCTCAGTGTGTGTGTGTGTGTGTGTGTGTGTGTGTGTGTGTGTGTGTGAAGCAGGGCCCTCTCCTCCTCCTCTGGCGGGATTCATGCAGACCCAACACTTGGGGCCCTCTGTGCATGGACGGGCAGGCTCTGGTCCAGAAGAGGGTCACCCCAGAAGGTCAGCCAAGCAGATTCTCGGCCACGCCTGTCCCCAAAGTTGCTTTTTTCAGGAGGCAGTTGGAATTTCCTGCCTTTTTCCCCTGAAGAGGTTTCGCTCCTCGTCCGAGAGGCTTCTTCAGTTCCGCCGTCCAGTCCCAGCTGAAGAAGCTTCTCGGACTGAGAAGCGAAACGTCTTCAAAGCAAAGTCCTGGAAAAAAAATATATATGGCACTTTTGGGTCAGGTTTCCGTTCCGCGGGGGAGGATGGGCCGTGTAGTGCAGAGGGCCAGGAGGAGGGCGGGGCTTTTGTCCCTCCCTCCTCCTCCTCTACTCCACAACCCCCCTCCCCTTCTAGCTCTGGTGACGTCACCTAGTCGGGTCGTGAAACGTCGGCAAGGAAACCACCCAGGGGTCTTCCAACTGGGCCCTTGGATGACTGGTGGACTTCAACTCCCAGAATTCCTCAGCCAGCAAAGCTGGCTGAGGAATTCTGGGAGTTGAAGTCCACCAGTCATCCAAGGGCCCAGTTGGAAGACCCCCTGGGATATTCTCCCCTTTAGTGGTTTTACCCATTTTAGCCCAGAGGGGGGGGGCTACATAAAGGGAGGGGGGAGGGAGAGGGGCGGGGTCAGACCCAGCCCCGCCCCCTGCAGGAATGCATGGGCGGGAAAGGGGCCACCCGACCCCTGCAGCCCCTCCAGCCCAGGGCGACACTGCTGGCAGGCCGCTGGGGCACAGGTGCAGCTGACATGCGCAGACCGGCCTTCCTGCAGAGACGGGGGGGCGTTGTGGGGATGCCAGCCCCCTCCCCCCCAAAAAGGCCGGAAGTCCACCGGTGCATCGCCTGCGGGACCCCGAAGGCTGCAGGCGGCCACCCGCCAGGTGCAGCCCGGGGGTCCTGGCCGGGGGGAGGTCAAAGGTGAAAGGGGGCGTGGCCGCAGACGGCCATGAGGATGGGCGGACCAGCGAGACCGAGAGGGGGGAGGAAGGAGCGCCGCCGCCGCCGCCGCCCACCTCCTCCTCCTCTTCCTCCTCCGCCTCCCCCGGGCCGAGCTGTCCCTGCGGGCGCCGCGGCGTCTCCTCCAGGCCGGAGCCCAGCACGGACGCCATCGCCGCACCAAGAGAGGGCCGCTTCCGGGTGGCGGAAGGGAACTTCCGGTTCCCTCTAGGCCCGGGCCGGAAGAGACTACAACTCCCTGGAAGCGACGTTAGTTTCCGCGGCAGGGGTCACCGGGATTTCTTTCCGGCCGAGGCAGGAAAAGAAATAAAAAGGCTCTTCCAAGGGTTAAACGAGCCGGAACTTTTCTTTCTCGTTTCTCGTTTCCCCTCCGGACACAACAGGGCAAGGCATACATCGCCGTAGAATATACTACTCTATGATACGCCCTCAAGCCTCCTCTCTACATTTTGTCTCTCTATGGTGTACGCCCAGGGGGAGCCGAACCGTCTTAGTCTAAGGCGGCTGAGGCGAGCGACACTCATGCGTTTCTAACTCTATGGTCGCCACACCGGAAGCCTCCGCAGCTTCACTTCGGGGGGCCGGTCCGACGTCGGGCCTCTCACGCTGCGTCGTTTCCTTTTCCGGCCGAGCCGAGAGCGAGAGGAGCCGGCGCGCAGCCATGGTGAGTTACCGGGAGACCAATAATCCACCGCCATCCGCCACGGGGGTCGCGCTCGGCGGGTCAGGAGGGGGCTGGGCGGCTCGGGGGACGCCGGGACTTTGGGGCGGGCTGGGTCGCTCTTCACCCTCCGCAGCTTGAATCCCAGCGCACCGGTTGGATTTGTGCCTGGGCAAGAGGGGAGGGGGCGGCCTTTGCCCACCTCGTCGTCTGGGACCTTTGACCCCCTGCCCTGCTGCGATTCTACGGCTCTGCTGCAGCAGGGCGGGTTTATCCTGGTTTTATCCTGGTTTAATACTTGTCTATTGTATGTACATAGGATGCATGTAGTGCGCATGCGTCACTTAAGCCCATAGTTGTGTTTTGGACGTGTGCAGCTAGTCCTCGGTTTACGACCGCAACGGAGGCCCAGGTTTCTGGGGTCCAGTGAATTTTGCCCCATTTTACGACCGCGATCGTTAAGCGAGTCGCTGCAGCTGCTAAGTGGGCAAACCTGGTTATTCAATGAATCAGGTTGGCTTTGCTGGCCAGAAGGTCACAAAAGCGGATCCTATCTCCCCCCCCCCATTGGCACCCTACGACCATCCCAACTGTGGATCCCATAGGGCCGGGGAACTATGCCCCCCTTTGTGACTGGTGGACTCCAACTCCCAGAATTCCTGAGCCAGCATGGGGGGGGACAGCCACGGTCCCCTTTTTATGACTAATGGACTCCAACTCCCAGAATTCCTGAGCCAGCATGGGGGGGCAACCATGGTCCCCTTTTATGACTGGTGGACTCCAACTCCCAGAATTCCTGAGCCAGCATGGGGGGG
>NW_015390326.1:15839-26267 GCF_001527695.2 Protobothrops mucrosquamatus | reverse complement strand
GTCCCCTTCCCGGAGGCGCGGCGGGTCCGGATGCTGAGCCGCTCCCGGCGCCTCCTGCTGCCGGGCGAGGGCGAGGCGGCGGCGGCGGCGGCGGTGACGCTCCGAGCCGTCCGCAGCCGCAGCCCCGACGCCCAGGAGCGGCGCCCGCCGGACGCGCAGCCGGTGAGCCCCTCGGAGGGTCCCGGGCTGGGCTGGGCTGGGCTGGGGGGCGGCCGCGGGGCCGTCCGCTCCCGCCACGGGCTGCCCTCGGGGCTCCGGCCAGGCGAGCCCCCTTCCTGCAGCCGCGGACCGCAAGGAGGGCGGCGGCGGCGGCGCGCTGCACCCGCGGCCCGGGAGCTGGAATGCGGCCCGGCCTGTTTGGGGAAGTGGGGCGGGCGGGCGGGCGAGCGGGCGTCGGGGAAGCGGAAGGCGCAGCAGCAGGTTGGCGGGGAAGGCGAGGCCCGACGGCGCCCGCTCCCTCGCCGCCCCCCACCCACCCGCCCATGAAGGGTCTCCTCCGCCTGGGGGGCTGCCTGGAACCGGGGGCGGCGGGCCAGGGACCCCCGCTGACGCGCACCCGCTGGTACTGCTTGCCCGCCAAGGTATAGGGGGGGGCTTGGGGGCGGGACGGGGGGTCTCCCGGCCGTCTGCAGCACGGGGGTGGACTAGAAGACCTCTAGGGTCCCTTCCAGCTCGGTTCTATCCTCTTCTTCCTCCTCCCTCCCCACCCCCCGCAGGCCCCGTTGATCTCGTGGGAGGAGGCGGAGGAGGGCGCCGTCTACACCGTCAGCGCGCGGGCTCCGGAGGGGCGCCGAGGCGGCGCCGGGAACGGGGTAAGTGGGGGTGGACTCGACCGGGGGGACTCGGGGCGCCGCTTCCTCCGCTCCCAACCTCCCTCCTTCTCTCCCGCGGCAGGTCGAGGGGGCGTCCGGCGTAGCGGAGTTCCCCGCCGCCCCCGCGCAGTCCCGGGCGCTGAAAGCCGGCTCGCTGCCCCGCCTGGTGCGGCACCTGCTGGAGGCTCCGGCCGTCGGGGACGCGGGCTACCGGCCGGCCTTCCTGGCCACCTACCGCAGCTTCGCCCAGCCCGCCGCGGTCCTGGAGCTCCTGCTGGAGAGGTGGGCGTCGGGGGTCTCCGGGGGGGAGGCCTTGGGGGTCTCTGGGCGTGGTGGATTCCCTTAGAGACCCAGGCGGGGAGCCCCTGCGCCCGCCTTGCCCACCCTCTTTCTCAGCCTGGCCCGCCTCACAGGGCTGTAGGGAAGATCACGCGGGAACAGTTAACCAGTGGAACCTCCTGCCTCCAGAAGCGGTGAACGGTCCAACACTGGAAGTTTTTAAGAAGAGACTGGACGGCCATTTGTCTGAAATGGTGTAGGGTTCCTGCCTGAGCAGGGGGTTGGACTGGATGACCTCCAAGGTCCCTTCCAACTTTATTTTTTATTGTTATTATTATTATTTATTATTATTATTATTATTATTATTATTATTATTATTATTATTATTATTATTATTATTATTATTATTATTATAAGTGGTATAGGGTTTCCTGCCTGAGCAGGGGGTTGGACTAGATGACCTCCAAGGTCCCTCCCAACTTTATTTTTTATTATTATTATTATTTATTATTATTATTATTATTATTATTATTATTATTATTATTATTATTATTATTATTATTAAGTGGTATAGGGTTTCCTGCCTGAGCAGAGGGTTGGACTAGATCACCTCCCAGGTCCCTTCCAACTTTATTATTATTTATTATGAAGAGACTGCACAGTCATTGGTCTGAAATGGTGTATAGGGTTTCCTGCCTGAGCAGGGGGTCGGACTAGATGACCTCCAAGGTCCCCTTCCAACTTTAATATTCTTATTATTATTTAAACACTTCTCGGCCCGCCTTTCTGGCTTCTGAAGCTGCTCCGTGTTTTTTCCCCACTGGAAGGCTCCAGGCGGTGACCCGATCCCATGCTTGCGGCCCCCAAAAGACGGAGGACCTGCGGCGGTGAGTCCCCCCTTCCTTCTGGCCCTGGTCCCTCCCCAACCCCCCCCCCACACACTACTGGTAAAATTGCGGGATTCTCCTTCCGTGGTGGAGGGTGGGTGAGCCGGCCGGCGCTGCCATGCTCAGAGGCACCCTTGTTCTGGATTGGGCCCTTTTATCCCCCGTGGGCCCCCGTCCCTTGCAGGGGCCGTTCCTCGGCTTGCCGGTCGCCACCGAGGGTGGGGAACACGGCTGGGAGGGGGGGGAGACAGGCCGTCCCACTGCATTCCCCCCCCTTTGTAGCTGCTCAGCAGGGTTGGGTGGTCTTTGCGCCCCTCGTAGGGGCTGGACCAAGAGCAGCAGCTGTTATGTCTGAAGGCTGTGTAGAGCCTCCAGCGTCCGGAGCAGTCAATCCCAGAATATCGGGGTTGGTCAGCAAGATCATCCCTCCCGGGGGATGCTCGCAGCTAGGGGTTGGGGGGTCCAGCCTTGATCGCTCCTCCGTCTCCCCCTTGCCCCCCCCCAGAGCCCTGGCCGCGCTGCTCTGCTCCTGGCTGGACGGCTACCCCCAGGACTTTGTGGGGCTGGAGCCCCACCTGCGGGAACAGCTGGTCAGCTGGCTGCACTGGGCCTGGGGGAGCAGCCCGGGGCCCGAGAAGAGCCTGCCGGACCCCCCGAGCAGGAGAGAGCCCCCCGCCGCCCCGCACGGACCCGCCCAAGATGGGGACCCCGACCCCCACTACGTCTTGGGACTGCAGGCGGAAGACGTGGCTGCACACCTCACTGCGCAGGACGCGGTGAGTGCGGGGAGGGGGGGCTGGGAGGGGACTCTGCCTGCAACACCCCCCCCCCAATTCCAGCTGTGGCACCTCCCCATGCTGGCCGGCTCAGAGGTGGGTGATTTTGGGGTGCGCCCTGCCAGCGGGCAAATGCTTATTATGGGGGTTCAGGCTTCTCATCTGGCTGAGCTGCCCCCCCCCATTTTATTTTCCTCTGTGGAATAGCAGAATTTTTTTCCTGCAGAGAGTAGCGCCCCCTGGTGGCTGTGTGCCTCCATTGCAGGCTCCCCAGAAGCCTGACTGGCTCACCTGGCACAGAGTTGGGAGGTGGGTGATTTTGGGGTGCGCCCTGCCAGCGGGCAACGGCTTGCTTATTATGGGGGTTCAGGCCCCTCATCTGGCTGAGCTGCCCCCCCTTTATTTTCCTCTGGAATAGCAGAATTTTTTTCCTGCAGAGAGTTAGTAGCGCCACCTGGTGGTTGTGTGCCTCCATTGCAGGCTTGCCGTTTTCATGCTGTTCTCCTCCTACCTGTGGCTCATTTTTACTTATTAAATTTGTTTGCTGCCCGTCTGGCTGCAAGGCAACTTGTCTTGGTGTGTGTGTGTGTGTGTGTTTTGGCAATATACCTGTTGCCCCAGTGGAGTCTTTGGGGGCTGCTGGTCAAAAAAGTCAAGATGGGAAATAGGACTGTTAGACTCAAATGTTGTTGGAAAACGATAAAAAAGGGATTAACTGGCTTAATAATTAGAATTTAGATTTATAAGGGAAATGGAAATTAAATACTAGGAATCAGCCTTGAACTATTGCTTATTTATTTATTTATTTATTAAATTTATAGCCCAGAAAATATAGATGATGGATTTGAGACAATAAAGCTTAATCTACTAGTAAGGTGTGATGTACGAGGACGAGAAATAGAAAATGTTTATGAAATAAAATCTATATAAATAAAAATGTAAATGTTCGTTTGTTCAAAATCTTAAATCTCCGAAAGTTCTTCACCGATTGCTTTGAGATTTTGACACAACGTTGCATTCGAATGCGCGCGTGTTTCTGTATACCTACTATTATATAGATGTCACACCTGTAACAGGTAAAAACATTTAACCTGTCTGAGCCACAGCAACGCGTGGCCCGGTACAGCTAGTAACAATATATTTAACTAAGTAATATGTGTATTTTAGTTATCATAAGTTTTGTGTAGCGAAATAAAGGAAACTTGGGTTACCAAAATTTGAAGATTATGGATGTAAAAGATTAAACTGGAATACTGTAATTAAAAACTAAGGATTAGGTAAAATTTAAAAACAGGATATGGATATGTATAAGTAAAAATAGACTGATAAATGCTTTAGCTGAGCTTGTTATGGTTAGAAATTTACTAGTTTAAGTATGTTATATTAAATGTTAAGGGAAATAGAGAAGGAATTCTTGATAATGTAACCTGAAATATGTACTAAATATGTACTAAAAAGTTTGTTACCCAGTCACCACGATGCTTTCTAAATACTTGGATGTTAAACTGGAAAACTAATAAAGCTTGTTATATATATATATATATATATATATATATATATATATATATATATATATATATATATATAGTCAAGATGGCGGCCACCAGGGTGTGACGGAAGAGCTTCGCTGTTTCAGGAGAGGAGGGGTCCCTGAGTCCACCTCTACTGACCCTTACTATTTTGACCGTTAGCACTGGCCATGTATTTTTCAGGCGTATTTCTTTCCTCCATGTGGACTAGAATCTTGGTTAAATGAAAGTGAAGGTTACGATCCTTTGTGGATCCTGCCGTGTGTTTCCGTGGTCTGTTTTGGGGGTGGGGAGGGACACGACAGGCCTCCGGTGACCCCCCCGTCTTTGGCCGTTTCCCCAACAGGATCTCTTCCTGCGCCTGGTGCCCCACGAGTGCCTGGGCTCGGCCTGGTCTCAGCGGGATAAGAAGGGCCACCAGGGGGCCTGCCCCACCGTCCGGGCCACCGTGGCCCAGTTTAACCTCGTGGCCAACGCCGTGATCTTCTCCTGCCTGTGGGACACGGGGCTGCGGGCCGCCCAGCGAGCACGGCTGCTGGAGAAGTGGATCTGCGTGGCCGAGGTGGGTCCCGATCCGGCCCTCCCCGGGATGGTTTGGGGATCCGGACTCCAAACTCTCCCCACCTCTCTCTCTCTCTGCCCCCCCAGGAGTGTCTCCTCCTGCGCAACTTCTCCTCGCTCTACGCCGTGGTCTCCGCCCTCCAGTCCACGTCTCTGCACCGGCTGAAGCGGACCTGGGAGGAGACCTCCAGGTGGGTGAGAAGCGGGTCAGAAGCGCTGCCCTGCCCCAGACCTGTGGAGTGGGGGGACAAAGAGGCCCTGCGCCCTTGCAACAATTAACCGGTGGAACTACCTGCCTCCAGAAGTTGTGAATGGTCCAACACTGGAGGTTTTTAAGAAGAGACTGGGCAGCCATTTGTCTGAAAGGGTCTAGGGTTTCCTCTCTGAGCAGGGGGGTTGGACTAGATGACCTCCAAGGTCCCTTCCAACTAATGAAAGACTAGGGGTGACATGGTAGCAGTGCTCCAATATCTCAGGGATCCAGCTATTCTCCAAAGGGCCTGAAGGCAGGACAAGAAGCCACGGGTGGAAACTAATCAAGGAGAGAAGCAACCTAGAACTAAGGAGAAACTTCCTGACAGTGAGAACAATTAACCAGTGGAACCACCTGCCTCCAGAAGCGGTGAATGCTCCAACACTGGAGGTTTTTAAGAAGAGACTGGACAGCCATTTGTCTGAAATGATATAAGGTTTCCTGCCTGAGTAGGGGGTTGGACTAGATGACCTCCAAGGTCCCTTCAACTTTATTATTATTATTATTATTATTATTATTATTATTATTATTATTATTATTATTATTATTATTATTATTATATGGTATAGGTTCTCTTGCTTGAGCAGAGGTTGGACTGGATGACCTCCAAGGTCCCAACTATTATTATTTTATTATTGTTGTTGTTGTTACTATTACTATTGGGCTGGGGGAGGTCACAACTGGAAGGGCCCCGGCCAAAATGGAGATGTGGGGTGGGGGAAAGAGGAGACCCCCCCCAGCTAGAAAGGGACTTTGCTTCTGACAAGCAAAGTCAGCTTATATATGAGGAAAGGTGCTTTGATTGACAGCCCTGAAAAGGCTGAGGGGAGCGCTTCTCCAGACGCGCCTAAAAGCCCCCCCCGCTAATAGGGCTGGGAGAAGAGAATTTGAACACAGGACCCCTTGGGAAGCAGGTGCCATCCCTGGAAGGCCCAGATCCTCCGCCTCTGAGAGCCGCTGTGGAGGATGGGATCTGTGTCCCCTTGGAGGGCCCCCCCCATTTTCAGCAAGGAGCCCTTAGACCCGGGTGTTCCTGTCGGACCCAATTGGAAACTGATCAAGGAGAGAAGCAACCTGGAACTAAGGAGAAATTTCCTGACAGTGGGAACAATTAACCAGTGGAACCACCTGCCTCCAGAAGCGGTGAATGCTCCAACCCTGGAAGTTTTTAAGAAGAGACTGAGCAGACATTTGTCCGAAATGGTGTAGGGTTTCCGGCCTGAGCAGGGGGTTGGACTAGATGACCTCCAAGGTCCCTTCCAACTTTATCAGCCTTCTTCTCTGCTTGGCAGGGACTCCTCCCGTTGCTACGAGGAGCTCAGCGCCATTTGCTCGGAGCAGGATAACTACAGCCAAAGCCGCCAGCTTCTCTTCCAGGTAAGGCCCCCCCCGGGGGCGCTCTCTTCCCTGCTCCCTCCCCGGCCTGCGAGTTGGGGCTGCGATTGCCGCCGGGGAGGGGCTGGAGATGCAGGTATTTCCCCCTTTCCCCCCCCTCCCAGGAATTTCAGCAAGGGAAGGTCTACGCAGCTTCCCCCGTCACCCAGTTCACGGTTTTCCGAAAGGCGCTTTTTAACCAAATGGCCCCTGGACTTCCTTGTGTCTCCGAAGACGTTTCGCTTCTCATCCAGGGAGCTTCCTCAGTTCTGACTTGCGTCGTGGGGAGTGGAAAGATTTTATACTCCTTGCAGACAGCGCAGGGGTCTTCAAACATGGCCCTTGGATGACTTGTGGACTTCAACTCCCAGAATTCCTCAGCCAGCGTGTACACGCTGGCTGAGGAATTCTGGGAGTTGAAGTCCACAAGTCATCCAAGGGCCACGTTTGAAGACCCCTGTTTTAGGGAGCCCGTGAGGCCACTTGGAAGGCTTACCTGTGTCCTCAGGGTCACCTGAGTGGTGCAAATGGGTGTGGAGCCATCTTGGAACTGCTGAAAGGGCCGTGTTGTAAACTGGAGATGGACGGTGTTGTATCCCTCCCCCTCTGTTGAGGGAGGGGTGTTCAGTTTTGGCCTAGGTGGCCTCTTTGACCCCTCTCTCAAGCCAGCAGTCCTCTCTGTCCAAAAATCTGGACTTTTCGAAAGAGCAGCCTTAGTCTCTTAAAGGCAGATGGACGGCTGAATCTTTTCCTGACGGGTTGATTCTCCTATGCTGTGCCAAGCGTTTGTGAAGTGGTTGTTTTGTTTCCCCAATGCAGAGATTTGCACACGGCTCACTGCATTGTACTGCATATGGCACAAACAGAGCAAGGGAAGGAATAAGAATAGATTGGAATAGAATAGAAAAAGGAATAGAATAGAAAAAGGAATAGAATAGAATAGAATAGAATAGAATAGAAAAAGGAATAGAATAGTAAAAGGAATAGAATAGAAAAAGGAATAGAATAGAGAAAGAAATAGAATAGAAAAAGGAATAGAATAGTAAAAGGAATAGAATAGAGAAAGAAATAGAATAGAAAAAGGAATAGAATAGAATAGAAAAAGGAATAGAATAGAGTAGAATAGAATAGAAACTTCCTGGCAGGGAGGACAATTAACCAGTGGAACAGCTGGCCACCAGAAATCGTGGGCGCTCCATCACTGGAGGTTTTTAAGAAGAGATTGGACAGTCACTTGTCTGAGATGGTCTAGGTTTTCCTGCTTGAGCAGGGGGCTGGACTAGAAGACCTCCAAGGTCTCTTCCAGCTCCTATTCTATTCTTTTTATAGGGCATTTTTATATCTGCGTAAGCTGCTTTTGATCGCCGTGTGCGAGGAGGCGGCCATATAAATTTTCCAAATAAATCTGTGTCTTATTTAAGTTTCCATTTTGGCTTTTCATTTTAATCCCACTTAGCTTTGGGGAATAGAAAATGGAATAGAATAGACTAGACTAGACTAGACTAGACTAGAATAGAATAGAATAGAATAGAATAGAATAAGGAATAGAATGGAATGGAATAGAACAGAATAGAAAAAAGAATAGAATAGAAAAAAGAATAGAATAGAAAAAGGAATAAAATAGAATAGAAAAAGGAATAGAATAGAATAGAATAAGGAATAGAAAAAAAATATAAAATTTCTATACCACCCATTTCACCCAAGCGACTAACCTAAGTTTCTTGGTTAGGGCCTTTGTTTCCTGCTTGGTTGTTTGTCTGGTGTTAATCCCTGCTTATCTGGGTGTTGGCTGTTGGAAGGGATCTGTTTTTTGCTATCTTTATTTCCTCATTAGCGTTCTTGCCGTCTCTTCTGAATGGCAAGCGAATACATTTTATCTCTGTGTGACTCTTGGTGGCTGATTTGTCGGAATGCCAACCTTGCAGGAATTCCTTGGGGTTTTTTTTAGATTTAGCTTGTTCTAGGGTGCATATATATGTGTGTGTGTGTGTGTGTGTGTGTGGGTACATGCATAATTCTGTATTATTTATTTTTGTTATGTTTACGCAGTGTATATTGGGGTGGCGACCTTTTGAGAGGTGCCTGCAACGAAATTTCATTTTAACGGATGTCGACTAGCGAACGTCCAAAGTGACTATAAAGTTATTATTCTTATTCTATACGGTCAGGTCTGTCCGCAGGCTAAGAAACTGAGGAGTTTTCATTGTGTCTTTTGATTGCCACGTGGTGTTCGTGGATACACACCTGCTAGTCTTCTGCCTGTTTGTCCCACACCAGGGGTGTCAAACGGCCACCCCACGGGCCAGACGCGTCATGCGGAAATCGTGCCCGCCCCATTGCCGGCAATGGAAAAAAAAGTCGCGACACGTCACGTGACGTTGCGAGTTGGACAGCCCTGTCCTACACAATGGCTGTTACCGTCTTTGCACTGTATGTT
The DNA here is from genome assembly GCF_001527695.2 of Protobothrops mucrosquamatus. Classification (NCBI taxonomy): domain Eukaryota; kingdom Metazoa; phylum Chordata; class Lepidosauria; order Squamata; family Viperidae; genus Protobothrops; species Protobothrops mucrosquamatus. The sequence continues at coordinate 17,359 of NW_015390326.1, read as the reverse complement.
GTAAATGGCCCGTTTTTTTTCTCTGGGGCTGCTGGATGTTTTGAATTATTTAATGGGTTTTATTTGCTTTATGCGTTATGATGATGCCGTGCGGTTACAACGGTCCTTTTCGTTTCCGAGATATTTTCGATTTACGGCAACGTTACTCTTTTCACAGCTCATGCTGCGGTTGTGTTGTAGGGGTGTTGAGTGGTCAGGCGCCCTTTGATAAAGGTGTGTGTGCGTATCCCTTTTGCTGGAAAATGGTGGTCCGTTTCCTTTTTGTGTGTGTTCTTGGTTGCCGCCGTGTGTTTGTGCTTGTCTGAATCATGTTCTTATGAAGTCAAAAACAGATCATGCCAAACAAATCTTATTGCCCAGGGGTTGGGGACCTCTGCTGTGTCTAATGGGCAACAAAGCCCATCCTCCTTGCCGCTGCCAGTGTGACCCCCCCTTGCATAAGGAAATGGAGCTCAGCGCCCCAAATCTGCGTTCTTTTGGGGTGAGGAGCGGGGTGGAGAGGGGGGGCGAGTAGAGAAAGCAGCTTTTGGGGCTGCTGTGTTTTTGCGCTTTTGGCTAAACGGGGCTTTGCAGCCGGCGTTTGTGTGATATATAATAATATAATGTAATGTAATGTAATATAATATAATTAATATAATAATATAATATAATTAATATAATAATAATATAATAAATATAATATAATATAATATAATATAATATAATATAATATAATATAATATAATATAATATAATATAATATAATATAATATAATATAATATAATATAATATAATATAATATAATATAATATAATATAATTAATATAATATAATATAATATAATATAATATAATATAATATAATATAATAAATATAATATAATATAATATATAGTTGATATATGATTAATATAATGATTTAATATAATTAATATGATATGATATACACTATACTATACTATAATATGCTAATATAATATAATATAAATATAATATATAATATAAATATAATATATAATATAAATATAATATAATATAATATAATATAATATATATGATTAATATGATATAATATTAATGTGATATAATGTAATATAATATAATTGATAGGATATGATTAATATTATAATTAATATGATATAATATGATATAATATAATATAGTAATGTAATATAATATAATATATATAATTGATAGGATATGATTAATATGATTTAATATAATTAATATGATATGATATATACTATACTATACTATAATATGCTAATATAATATAATATACTAATAATATAATATAATATAATATAATATAATATAATATAATATAATAATATAATATAATATACGGGTCTGGATGGGGAGGAACAGACTCAGGCTCAACCCTTCCAAGACCGAGTGGCTGTGGTTGCCGGCGTCTCGGCATAGTCAGCTGACTCCATCGCTGACTATAGGGGGTGAAATTTTGGCCCCCTCAGAGAGGGCACGCAACTTGGGCGTCCTCCTGGATCCACGGCTGACATTGGAAGATCATTTGTCGGCCG
>NW_015390326.1:2104-15505 GCF_001527695.2 Protobothrops mucrosquamatus | reverse complement strand
TTTATTTAGGGTGATTTTAAAAATAATTTTAAATAGAAACACAGCTTCTAATATTCGGTTTTTTTAATCTGGTTTTATAGGGGTTTGTATTTTTATGTTTTGTATTTGTACTGTTTTTAATACGCTGTGCACCGCCCTGAGTCCTGCGGGAGAAGGGCGGTATATAAATTAAATTATAATAATAATAATAATAATAATAATAATAATAATAATAATAATAATAATAATAATAATAATAATAATATAATATAATATAATATAATATAATATAATATAATATAATATATATGATTGATATGATATAATATTAATGTGATATAATGTAATATAATATAATTGATAGCATATGATTATTATAATTAATATGATATAATATGATATGATATAATATAGTAATGTAATATAATATAATATATGATTGATATGATTAATATGATATAATATAATTAATATATGATATATACTATACTATACTATACTATAATATGCTAATATATAATATACTAATATAATATAATATTAATATGATATAATGTAATATAATATATGATTGATATATAATATTAATATGATATAATGTAATATAATATAATTAATAGGATATGATTAATATGATTAATATATAATATGATATGATATGATATAATATAGTAATGTAATATAATAATATATAATTGATATGATGATTAATATGATTTAATATAATTAATATGATATGATATATACTATACTATACTATAATATACTAATGTAATATACTATACTAATATAATATAATATAATATAATATACTAATAGTATAGTATAGTATAGTATAGTATAGTATAGTATAGTATAGTATAGTATAGTATAGTAATATATAAATAATAAATATATTGTCATTTTTTACTGTGGGCACACCGGCATACGTTGACAATGGAATTCTGTTGCCTGCTCTCAAAACCATACGCATACATAACACACACACAAACATGCCACATACAACACGTATGCTATGTACATACTGATACCCTTACGTATAAATAATATATAAATATTAATCGCTCTCCACCTTGATGCCCGTTTTCTGGAAGAGAGGAAAACGCAACGGCGGTCTCCTCGCTCGATTGATTGTGTGCGCCCCCTCCCAGCCCTCCCCAGCACGGGTGCTTGCCACCGTCCTTGGATTCCAACTCCCATCGTCTCCAGGGGATGATGTGTCCCAGACCCACGAAGGGGACTTGAGGCTTGGCTGGATGGTGGATTTAAGCTGGATTGTTTGTCGTGCCTCCCCCATTCCAGTGCTGTGTTATGGGGGTTCCTGCGGGTTTTGGGGGGCTGCCGGGGGCTTCTCCCTCCTTCCCTCCCCCCAGCTCTTTCCGTTTTGTGCCCCCCCAGGAAGGCGGCCCTGGAGCAGCGGTGGGAGGGGCCGAGCTGCCCCATCGGAAGCATCAGCGGAGGCTGCAGGAGCAGCGCCCATTGGTAAAGGGGGGGGCTGGTCTCCAGGAGGGTGGGGGGGCTGGTGTTGGGGAGGGGGCGAGGGGGCTCCACTGTCCTTAACCTGGGGGTGTCCCTGCAGGGCGTGATCCCCTACCTGGGCACCTTTCTGAAGGACCTGGTGATGCTGGATGCAGCCACCCCCACCCGGCTGCAGGTGAGAGCCAGCAAGGGCATTTGGCCGTGCCCCCCCCAGCAAGGGGGGACTTGGGGGTTGAGGGAGGGGTTTGCAGGCCGGAGGGGGGGAGAGGGCATCAGCAGCACAGCTGGTGCCTCTGTTGGGTGCCCGAAGCGTTCGATGATCAGGCTGAGGGTTGTGTGTGTGTGCGTGCGTGCAGCGTTGCATCAGCCTGCTCCACACACAACCCCCCCCACTTTGGATGGTGCTGTGGATTATGGGAGAAGAGGATGGCCGGTTGGAAGGTCTTGGGGACCCCCCCTTTGGGCTTTAGTGCCTCTCCCTGCTTCAAAGAGCTTGCCCCTGTTTTTCAAACAGCTCTGCGCAGGCGGGAATTCCACCGGGGAAGAGTAACTTTCGGCCAAAAGCCATAGGCAGAGTTTGTACTGGGGGAGGGGGCAGCCCAGAGGAAGGTGTGTGTTTGTGCGTGGGGGGGGGCATTTGCCAGTCAGAGACCTCGGGGGTCCTCAAATTGTGTCATCTTTCTGACACAATTGTAGCTGACCAACTGGCCCGGTGGGGGGGTAGTGTGCAGGCGGTGGGCCCCGGCTGACCGGTTCAGCTCTCGGGGGGGCGGTGGTCTATGGGCCTCGTAGTCCTTCTCCGAAAGGGGTGCAGCCTTGGTGGGGGGAGATAGTGGGTGTGTGGGTGGGTGTGTGGGTCAGGCTGGGCCTGGGGGCTGACCGGGCACCTCTCGCTTCCCTCTGCAGAACAGCGGCTACATCAACTTTGAGAAGCACCGCAAGGTAGGTGCAGGGGTGTGTTTGTGGAGTAGTAGGGGGTCCCCCTTTGCCCCCTTCCCACCGGAAGGACCCCCCAACCCCTGCCTCTTCTCCTCTTTCCCTGCAGGAGTTCGAGATCCTCACCCGCCTGCGCCTCCTGCAGGCCAAATGCCGCAACTACGCCCTGGCTCCCGACTGGACCCTCCAGGGATGGCTGGGGTGCCTGCCCCCCCTCAGCGAGGCCCAGAGGTGGGTGCAGGGGGGGCTCTGGAAGGGGGGAAGGGAGGGGCTGGGCCTAGAGACACCCCCCCGGTTGTCTCCCCTTTCCGATTCACCCTCGTCTCTTCCTTCCAGTTACCGGCTCTCCTGCGCCATCGAGGCCCCCACCGAGGGAGGGGCCCCCGCCAAGCCCAGCAAGCCCACCTTGGTGATCACACGCTGCACAGAGTAAGGACCGGGAGGGAGAGGATCTCTGGGGGAGGGTCTCTGCCCCCGCACCCCATTTCCCGCTGACCCCCGTTGTTTCCTTTTCCAGCTTGATCACCTCGCTGGGAGTGAGCGCCCCCCTGCCCTGGGACAGAGCGGGGTCCCCCCACGTCTCGCCCAGCCTGCTGGACCCATCGGCCGCCTCCCCCACTGCCCTGGCGGCCCCCCAACCCATCCAGGTGACTCGGGACTGCCCCCCTCCTTCCTCCGGACTCTTCCACTCTGCTCCTTCTGGGGGGGGAGGCTGAGTGGTGACCCCCCCTCAAAGACCTCAGAGTCAGGTGTGGCTGATCCAACTTGCTCCCTCCCCCCCAAGTTTCTAGTCCTCAGTATTATTTCAAAGCACATTTCACGAAGAGGGCGGGGTTCTTCCTCTCGTGGGGTCTGGTTTGGGCCCCCAAACTTGTTCTCCATGATCCGACGGACTTCGAAGAGCCCCCTCCCCAGGGCTTTGTGACAGCCCCCCCCTCCCGGCGTGGAGGGGAGTCTGCCCCGTCGCCCCTTTCAGGGCCGCTTCTCTCCTTCCAACCGGGACCCATATTCAAGGAAGCCGCCTCGCAGAACAACAGAGTCGGAAGGGACCTCGGAGGTCATCTAGTCCAGCCCCCCCCCCCGGATTAAGCAGGAGACACAATTTTAGACAACTTTCCCTCAGTTCCCCCCTTTGGGGCTTAGGAAGGCCCAAATCCTAAAACAGGAGGGCCAAAAGGGAGGAGGGCAGGAGTTGCCGGAAATGTCAAAATCTCCTTTCCCTCAACGGCCAGCAATGGCCGAATTCGAATCCAGACCCAACCTCCAGCTCCTTTGGCTGCAGCATCTGGGACAATCCGTGCTGTGCCCCTGCAGCGAAGCCTGGGGCGGGGGAGGCTCGGGGGGGGGTACCTTCCCAACCCAAAGGACACATGGGAGGAGGAGGAGGAGGAGGAAGAGGAGGATGCTAAAGGAGGAAGGAGGCCCCGAACACGGATAGACCAGTGAACACGCATGTAACACGGGTGGAAGGGGCCCTCCTGGGTCCCCGGGGCCAGTCTCTTGCCTGGGACGTCGGCCCCTTTTTCTAAGCAGGAGGGCCGGAGACGGCTTCCCCGGGGGGCCCTTTCCTTGAACCCAGGACCGGACCCTGCTGCCTTCCGGCCTCACTTCCCTCCCGCTCTCCCACAGGGCAAGTGGTCCTCCGTCTCGGCCCTGGACACCTCGTCCCCCTCCTCGCCCGGGGACAGTCTGGCCCCCCTCCCTGCCACAGGGGGCACCTTCCTCAAGGGCCACCGGCGCTCGGCCTCCTGCGGATCCGTCTACCCCAAGACCCCCGACACGGGGGGCGCCTGCCCCTCCGACTGCTGCATTATCCGGGTCAGCATGGCGCTGCAGAACGGCACCCTCTACAAGAGCATCCTGGTGAGTGCGTGTGTGTGTGGGGGGGAGATTTGGTCAAGAGGACCCCACCCTTGGACTTGGGTGAAAGAGGGAGAAGAGCTGGAGCCCACCCTGGGAGACGATGCGTCTTTTTAGAGTGCTGTGAGGGGTGTGTGCGTGTGCAGATTCAGCTAATTAAACGCATCGACTTACGACGACGTAAAAAAAGAGGTTGAGACTCTAGAAATTTAGGAGACTGGAGGCTAAAAGATATAAAGAACAGTTGCGGGAATTGAATAGAAATAGAAATAGAAATAGAGCTGCAAGGGACCTTGGAGGTCTTCTAGTCCAGCCCCCTGCTCAAGCAGGAGGACCTATACCATGGGTCAGCAACCCGCAGCTCTGGAGCCGCATGTGGCTCTTTGAGCCTTCTCCTGCGGCTCCCAGTCCTCCTCCGCCATTTGCAGAGAGAGACGGACAGAGAGAGGCACTTGCGCTTCCCTTCTCTCTCTCTCTCTGTCTCTCCGTCTCTCCGTCTCTCTCTCTCCGTCTCTCTCTCTCTCTCTCTCTCTCTCTCTCTCTCTGTGTGTGTGTGTGTGTGTGTGTGTGTAAAAAAGAGAGTGGCCTGACACTGTTCTCCAACAAGCTGACAAGCTTATTGAGTGGGGCTCCTGCCTTTGCTGCGTCTCTGCAGGAAGCAGGAAGCAGCAGAAAGCAGCATCTCTCTCTCTGTTTGTGTGTGTGTGTGTGTGTGTGTGTGTGTAAAAGAGAGTGGATTCACGCTGTTCTCTGACAAGCTGACGAGCTTATTGGGCGGGGCTCCTGCCTTTGCTGCATCTCTGCAGGAAGCAGCAGAAAGCAGCAGCTTTCTCTCTCTCTCTCTCTCTCTCTCTCTCTCTCTCTCTCTCTCTCTCTCTCTCTCACACACACACACACACACACACACACACACACACAGAGTGTGGGAAGAGGACTGGCAGGCCAAGGGCAGGAGAGAGCCAGCCCAATAAGAATGTGTGTCAGCTTGTCAGAGAACAGCATGAAGCCAGCTTGCCAGGTGAGCAAGAGGGGAAGAGAGAGGAAAGAGAGAGGGAGAGGGAGAGGAAAGAGAGAAAGAGAGAGGGAGAGAGAGAAAGGGAGAAAGGGGGGAGAGGAAAGGGAGAGGAGAGAGAGAGAGAGAGAGGGAGGGAGGGAGAGAAAGAGAGAACACATGCACAGTACCCTCTATTTCTTTTTAATTAAACTCTTCAATCAAGCCCCCCTCCAGCGGCATATATCAAGCCCCCCCTCTGGTGGCATATAAATTATTCAATTTATATGCCGTCTATCTCCCTGATAGGGTGGACAGCTTACAGACCGTAAAAAGATAAATAAAAAGCAACTAAAAATTTTAAAACTGAGCAAACCACCGTCTGTTCAGCTCTCTGGATTTCGGTCCATCCTGGCTGAGTTCCAGGTTTTTGGCAAGTGGGGCTGAGCCTTTTCTCCGACCGGCCGGGCCTCCATTCCACTTGGAGGTCCCTGGAAAGGCTGCTGACAGGGGAGACCCAAGTCTGGGATGGGTGCTGATCCCACTTGGCAAGCGCTGGGTGGCAATTCTGCCTGTGGAGGGGGGGGCATCAATGGGGTGGGTGGGCTGAGCCCCTTTTCCTGTGTCCCTCCCCAGGTGACCAGCCAGGATAAGGCACCCACCGTGGTGGCAAAGGTGCTGGAGAAACACAACCAGGACCAGGATCTGGCACAGGACTACGAGCTGGTGCAGCTGTTGCCAGACGGCCGAGGTGAGTATTGGAGACGGGGGGGATCCTCTTGTTGGGACTGGCCTGGATGCCCCATGAGGCTGGTTGGTCTGGAGGCCCTTTATAATAGAGATAGGGATAGAGATAGAACAGAATAGAACAGAATAAAAATATAGAATAGAATAAGAGTAGATTAAGAGTAGAATAGAATAGTACAATAGAATGCAGAATATAGAATAGAATAGAATAGGAATTACAGAATAGAAATCTATATAAATAAAAATGTAAACGTTCGTTTGTTCAAAATCTTAAATCTCCAAAAGTTCTTCACCAATTGCTTTGAAATTTTGACACAACGTTGCATTCAAATACGCGCGTGTTTTTATATACCTATATTATATAGATGTCACACCTGTGACAGGTAAAAACATGCTTTTTTTGAAAAACAGCGCCCTCTGTTGGACATAAAAGCAACACACGCTTTTACCAGACTGAGCCACAGCAACGCGTGGCCGGGGACAGCTAGTATATAATAGAATAGAAAATGGAATAGAATATAGAATGACATAGAATAGAATAGAATGGAATGGAATAAAAGATAGGATAGGACAGAACAGAATAGAATATAGGATAGGGCAGTATAGGACAGAACAGAATATAGCAGTGGTGGCGAACCTATGGCACGGGTGCCAGAGGCGGCACTCGGAGCCCTCTCTGTGGGCACACGTGCCGTTGCCCCAGCCTCGCCTCTGCCCACGACCCCTCCTCACCAGCAGCCTCCCTGGAGGAGAGTTGCCTCTGAGCGTGGCCCACGCGGAGCAGCGCAGCCAAGGACATGGCAGCCAGGCAGCGTAGACAAGACTCTGCCCTCATGCCCCATCATGCACAGTTGATGCTGCAGGGCGTGGGCAGAGGGTATGGCCGCCATGGGGCTGCCTGGGCGATCTGCGGTGGGCCCTGGAGGCGGTGAGTGGCCCTGCGGCAGGTGGGGTGGGGGCGGGGCCAGCTTTTGGGCACTCGGTCTCTAAAAGGTTTGCCATCAGTGGAATATAGAATAGAATAGAATAGAATAGAATAGAATAGAATAGAATAGAATAGAATAGAATAGAATATCTATTCTATTCTATTCTATTCTATTCTATTCTATTCTATTCTATTCTATTCTATTCTATTCTATTCTATATTCTGTTCTGTCCTATACTGCCCTATCCTATATTCTATTCTAGAATAGAAAAAGGAATAGAATAGAATTTCACAATGAAATTAAGTAATTAAATTAAATAATGGGGGGAGGGGAGAAAGAAAGGGCCTGGCATGCTGGGGTCCCTGCAAACCTGATTCCGTAAAGCCATTATCTCTGCACACTCGAGACAATAGGAGGTCCTGTATTCAAATTCAGCTCTGAGAATGGGAACCTGCCTACATCGTGACCACTTGGGTGCTATGAAGCTGGTCTGTCGCGGGGGGGGGGGAAGAGGCTTGACTGGAGGGGTGTCTAGGGGCGCTGGGGAGGAGGGCAGGGCCTTCCTGGTGGGGCTCCCCCCCATTGATTCCCCCCCTCCTCTCTCCCGCAGAGCTGGTCTTCCCCCCCATGGCCAACGTCTTCTATGCCAGGAACGGCTTCAGCGTGGACTTCCTGCTCCGGCCCAAGGGGGCGCCCAGGAAGACGCCCCCTCCGACCCCCCCGCCCAGGAGCCCCCGGGCCAGAGAGATGGACATCTGCGCCACCTTCCCCAAGATCAAAGCCACCGGCCGCAGGATCGCCCGAGCCCTTTTCTGAGCGGGGGGGGTGAGCTCCGGTGGGGGGGCACTTTGACAGGCCAGGACTGGGACCCCCATCCTGGACACGAAGTGGGGGACCCCCTCAGCAGCATCCCGGGCTGTGCAAGAGTCTGGGAGTCTCCGCTGTCCCAGAGGGACGGGGCTTCGGACTGTGTGGGGCAGCCGTGGAGCTGAGCAGGCTGTCCTGGAAAAAGGCCTCAGGGGTGTGTGTGTGTGTGTGTGTGTGTGTGTGTTTGTACACCTGCATGCCTGTTCAGCAGAGCCTGAGCTGAGACCTAAATATGGGGGGGGGGGGGCTGCTAGATCTGGGGCATCTGGGGATCTTCCTGGATCTGGTGGCCTTGGATTTGGAGTTAAGCAGATTTTTTAAAGAATGGAGTAGCGCTGGAAGGGACCTTGGAGGTCCTCTAGTCCAGCCCCGCTGCTCAAGCAGAACCGATACTATTCCAGATAAGTGATTGGATGGTTGCAGTGGTTGCTGTGAGTGGGGGGTCTCCGCTGAGTAGGAGAGAACCGTGTGTGTGTGTGTGTGTGTGTGTGATGGCAAGCAAGCCTGGACCAGACTAGATGGCCTCTACCTCCCCTGAGCGGAAGCAGGAGCAGGAGAAGGTCCAGCCGTCAATCTGCCACCTTCAACCTTCCATCTTGGCAGAATTGGCAGAAAAAGAAATCCATCAGCTATTGAAAACCAAAAATATATATCTTTTTGCATCTGAAGGCAGAGTTAAGTCTGTGGGGAAAAAAAGACGAAAATTAAAATACGTAATAAAACTTTTGGTGTAAATAAGCTATTTGTGGAGAGTCTACACAGGGGGAAAAACACACACACGCTTCCCCACCCTTTCCTTTTCAGCCCCCCCACCCACCCCCAGGCAGGCCCACACTGCAGGGGGGTGGTTGAGGGAAAGGGCATCTAGTCCACCCCTCCAGACACACAGAGAAAAGGAAGCTCTGGTTGAAAATCATGAGGGGGGGCCGCAAAAGGAAGTCCTCCCTCCCCTCCGGAGCTGGCATGACCCCCCCCCTAAAATGCAGCTCCCCCCACCCCGACTGAAGGGATTGTTCCCCCCTCCCACTTTCTCCGCTTCTCTCTCTGCGCCGAACTATCTCCTCCATCGGGCGAAGTCGAGGGAGGCTCTGCCCGGAGACCGATGACGCTGCAGAGGGGAGAAATCCCATTGGTCCCTCCGCTTTCCTGAGCCCTCCCAGGTCCGAAGTTCGAGGGAAACGCCCCCTCCCCCCAATCCAGACCCATCTATTCCGCCTCTGGGGCTGGGAGCCTCCGCGTCTCTCTCTCTCTCGTCTCTCTGGGGGCGCTTGTGGGGCGGCCTCCATGGGCTCCGCTGGGCTCCCCCTGGTGCTGCTGCTGCTGCTGGCGGGGGCGCTGGCCCGGATCCCCGGAGGCGAAGGGGGGAAGGAGACCCCCGGTAAGGAGGGGGCTCGTCGAGGGAGGAGAGGGGCTGGGAGGGGCCGTCAGAGCCTCTGGGGTGGGGGGAAGAAAGGGGCCGGGACCCCAGAAGTGGGGAAAGGGGTCGAGGGCAAGAGAGACGGGAGACTGCGGGAGCCTCGATCTCCGCGTGGTCTCCGCTCCTCCCTCGCCTCATCCCCCCCCCGCAGGATGAAGGGGGAGCCCCCTCCCCTTGTTGTGGCCGAGGTGGGGCGGGGGTCGCGGGAAGGCAGCCCAGGTGGGATAAGAGGCACCTGGACCCCCTCTCTCGCCCCTCCCCCCGTGGCTGGGTGGGAGGGGGACCTTGCGGACCCCGAATTAGCGCCCGAGCCCCGAAGCTTCTTGCACCGAAAGAGGAAGGAGACGGAAAGCGAAAGCGAAAGGGGGAAAGTGAGGCACTTTCAGAGCTGAATCCACAAAGGCCACCAAAGAGTATAAGAAAAAAAGACGCTTTTTAGCAAAAGTGTTCTTGCAACTTCAGTTTTTTCTTCTGAATCTCCATTTTTTTTTAGGGGACGGAAGAGCTGAGCTGGATTCCTTCTTGGGGGAGACTCTGAATTTGGGGAGGAGACTCGGAACCCCCCACTCCATATTCCCCCATTGCTGAATCGGGACCTGGAGGGGAGGGGGAAACTGAGGGAGAAGGATATTGGGGGGGGTCTGAATTGCTCCCCTAAATTGGCTCCCCAAAACTATCCCTTTAGTGAAGGGGGCTGGAGCCCTTCCCTTTGAGAGGGTCTTGGGGGGCTGCGGGGGGGTCTATTGGGGAGTGGGAGTGGAAAGAAGCCTTGAAAATCACCCAGAGCCTGCTAGTGGGGCTGAAGATGTGGGGAGAAGGAAATTTTAGGGTACCCAGGGGAGGTGGGGGTTGAAGGGCGGGGAGAGGCCAGGAGCATGGGTGTGGATATCCTGATTGTGTCCCCTCCCCAACCCCCCCCGAAAGGAAGAGGGAGAGCGAAGCATGGATCTTACTTTCCCTCCAGCCCAGAGATTCCTAGGGGGTCTCATCCCTCCCCCCATATTTCCCGTCGCTTTGGGGGGGGGAGAAAAGAGGCCCCACCGGGATCCCACATTCCTTGCAGACAGGTAGACCGAGTGCTGGACCAGCTGAACTTCTGCCTGCCTTTTTCCACCCTCGGGAGGAGGAGGGGGGTCCCTCAGGAAGCCCCTCCCTCATTTTCCTCCCCCCTCCAGACCCCCACCAAGGGGGGGATCCCGCTGGGGCCGACGGTTCCCCATCCCTCTTCCAGGAGGCGCCTTCCGACAGTCTCCGTCGGCAGGTTTCCCTCCCCGCCTCTGACAAGCCCGTGTCCCTCCTCAAGGGGAGGCTGGGAACCATGGGTCCTGGAGTCCCTCCTGACGCTCCTCCTCCTCCTCCTCCCCGCAGGCCATTTCCTGTACCAGACGAAGTCCGAGTGCCATTTCCTCAACGGGACGCGGCAGGTGAGGTTCCTGGACAGGTACTTCTACGGCCGGCAGGAGTTCGTCCGCTTTGACAGTGACCGCGGGGAGTTCGAGGCCGTCACGGCGTTGGGGAAGGAGGATGCCCAGGCTTGGAACCGAGACAAGCGCATCCTGCAGAACGCGAAGGCCGCCGTGGATTTCTTCTGCCGACACGCCTACCAGGTTTCCCAGAGCAATTCTGTGCTTGGCCGGAGAGGTGAGTGGGGGAGGGGGAGTTCCATGGGGGGGGAATGCAGGGACCCCCCCTTTTCATTTCATTTATTAGGACTCTCCCGGAGAAAGATTTGTGCTTTCCGATCTACGAAATTTATTCATTCTTATTTATTGATAGTTGTGGATACTCCTAATCCCTTCAGCTCCCTCAAAGCGGGGCTCTGGATGGCGCAGGATATAACATCGCCCCTAAATAAAAGTGTATAAAAAATAAGGTCAAAAATTAAATTGCTGTTAAAAAGTTTGAAATTTGACAACGGTGACAATGAAACATGCCAAAGGGAAGAAAGAGATGCCTCTCCTTCCCATCGGTCCCATCATCTTCCTTCTCTTCCCACGGTCCAAAGTTTCCCCTGCTCAGAAAAACTCCTTTCCAGTACATTATACCAAATATTATATTTTTCTTGGGGGGGGGGGGAGGAATCCGGCAAAGTCTCTCTCTTGCCCAGTATAAAGATATATTTCAATAATAATCTATAGTATATGCTATATAATATTTCAATATAATATTTTTATTAAATAATATTGATTGATTTACTTATCAACTTTTAAAACCGTCTCTCTCTCTCACAGAGGGACTTTGCATGGTATACACATAAGATATAAAACCACCAAAATAGTCTATACATTTTAAGATTTAAAAGGGAGGAATGATTACAATGCAGTGATAAAAATGCATGAAAAGGGGGGGGGCTTCAGGAGGCTGACCGGCCCCACGGCTGCCTCCTCCTCTGTGCCCCCCAAGCAAAGCCCCAGAGCCCCCTTTTCACCCCTTTCCGGAAGGCCAGGAATGGGGGAGGGGCTCCCTTCACCTCTGGGGCCTTTGGGATTTTAGAATAAAAAGTGAACTTCCAAAGGTCTGGAAAAGGGAATCAGGGAAGGCTCTTTCGTCTGCTGTGCCCTATCCCTCTTTTAGTTCTTTTTATTCTTTATATTTTATTTTATTTTATATATATATATATATTTATTCTTTAGTCATTCGTTCATCCAATTTTGTTCTCTGCATATTCAGTCTGGAATTCATTTTTACTCCTAAATTCTTCCCTGCAGACCTAGGAGGATAATTAACTGTTCATAAAAAAATCCCGACCAGATCCCAGGATTAAATTACAGATAAGCAAACCTTTGAAAATTGCATGTTCTTAAACGTTATATAATTAGCTGTTCATAAGAGAATCCCAGAAAAAGGGATTAGCAAAAGTTCTCTGAGCTGGAGTGGCTCTATGGAGGACCCACTTGGGGGGCTCACTCAGCCCCCCATTAATCCACCCAAGAGTTGTGCCCTTTGCTGAAGGAGGAGATCAAGAGGGATCCCTTCAAAGGCTGTTCTGTGATCCTGGGATCTGCCTGATCTCCTCAGCCACCAGCTGCCCCCACCTTCCCTTTCCCCAAGATCCCCTCCCCCCCAGATCCTTTCCACCCTCCCTGTCCGGAATGGGGCAACTCACTGCAGGACAATTCAACAATTTTATTCAATTATTTAAAATAATTTTAAAAATGTTTTTTTTATTATTTTTGTCCTTCACATTTCATTTCTTTCCTCCCTCGGCCTCCTTCCTTTCCTGATTCTCTTTCTCCATTTCTTCCATATTATGCAAGTTGTCCTAGACCCCTCCCTGCCCCCCCATCCCAGGCAGGAGGGTCGGACCCCTCCCCACCTCCTTCCCCAGGGGAAATGGGGCTGGGAGGGAGGCCAGACGGCTGCAGGGAGAGGTTAGGGGGGGGGAACCTGAGCAGAAAAAGGCAAAGGTTCAAGTACAGATTAGGTGAAATCTGGCTCAAAATCAGGGGGTCCCAATGGGGACCCTCACACTGGAGGTAGTTGTTGAATTCAGAGGCAATCCCCCCTCCCCCCTCACACGTCCTGTTCCTCCTATTCTTTTAACTATAATTTTATCTTGACTGGGAATTCCATTTTGGTTGCTATAAAAATATTTATCTGTTGCGATTTTAATGTTTTAATGCTGTAAGCCAGGGCTTTTCAACCTTTTCACCGACTGTACCACTTTTCACACTTATGACCATTGCAGCAGGCCCAGGGTCATGTGCTTTATATTTGGATGCTTGGCAACGGATTCATATTTATGATGGTCACAGTGTCCCAGGGTCATGTGATCCCCTTCTGCAACCTTTTGACAAGCAAAGTCATTGGCAAATGGCCAAGTGCTAAGGCGGGACTTCCTTTCCTCCCTCCTTCCTTCCCTGCCTCCCTCTTTCTCATTCCCATCTCCTTCTGAAGGAAGAATTTGACCCCCCCCCCATTTCCCCTCTTCCATATATTCATTGAACAAGGAAAACCTCCAGAGACAGAAAAGACAAACCATTGAGGGAACTAGCTTAAGAAGGCGCATTCCCCTTTAAGAATTAGCTACTGGCTAGAAAGGAAAGTTAAGGAGCGCAGTGGGCACTTAAGGAAGAAAAATAAATGTAGTAAGTATGGCTGCTGGCTAAGGAAGCCTCCCCAAATGGCTCCATTCATAAGTAAAGGAATGCTACAGGCAAAATCCATTCAGGAGAAAAATACTTCAAAATCCCTTGCAG